>NC_090267.1:386794161-387099876 GCF_040414725.1 Anabrus simplex | reverse complement strand
ATTGACATACATGTGAAATAATGGTCAGTAGCTAAATTCCTAAGAATGAAGGGTTAGCTGAAGGTAGTGGATGAGTTGATCCACAGGATTAGGCTTATTCTCAGCTTCAGTACGCTCGATAGCTGCAGTCGCTTAAGTGCGACCAGTATCCAGTATTTTGAGATAGTGGGTTCGAAACCCACTGTCGGCAGCCCTGAAGATTTTTTACGTGGTTTCCCAATTTCACACCAGGCAAATGCTGGGGCTGTACCTTGATTACGGCCACGGCCGCTTTCTTCCCACTACTAGCCCATTCCTATCCCATCGTCGCCATAGGACCTATCTGCGTCGGTGCGACGTAAAGCCACTAGATTCCACTCCTTTACACATATCATTGATATACAGTATATTAGAAAACATAAAAGTCCAAAATACTGCCTTGAAGAATTCCCCTCTTAATTATTACAAGGACAGATAAAGCTTCGCCTACTCCAATTCTCTGAGTTCTACTTTCTAGAATCATAGTCACCCATTCAGTCACTGTTTTGTCAAGTCCAATTGCACTCATTTTTGCCAGTAGTCTCCCATGATCTACCCTATCAAATGCCTTAGGTAGGTCAATCACGATACAGTCCATTTGACCTCCTGAATCCAAGATAGGCTTATCTGTTATATCTTGCTGGAATCCTACAAGTTGAGCTTCAGTGGAATAACCTTTCCTAAACCCAAACTGCCTTCTATCAAACCAATTATTAATTTTGCAAACATGTCTAATATAATCAGATAGAATGCTTTCTCAAAGCTTACATACAATGCATGTCAAACTGTAATTTTCAGCTTTATGTTTAACACCCTTTCCTTTATACACAGGGTCTACTATAACAACTACCCATTCATTTGGTACAGCTCCTTTCTTTTACAAGGTGTTGTACGTCGCACAGACACACATAGGTCTTATGGCGATGATGGGACAGGAAGAGGCTAGGAGTGGGAAGGAAGTGGCCGTGTCCTTAATTATGGTACAGCCCCAGCATTTGCCTGGTGTGAAAATGGGAAATCACGGAAAACCATCTTCAAGGCTGCCGACAGTGGGGTTCGAAACAACTATCTCCCGAATACTGGATACCGGCCGCACTTAAGCGACTGCAGCTATCGAGCTCGGTTATAGCTCCTTCATGCAAACAACCTTATCGATTCCAGCTGCTTTTCTAGTTTTCAACTTTTATATCGTACTGTAAATATCATTGTTGTCATGGGAAAATTTTAATACTTCTTTAGTATTAGTCACCTCTTCTATCTGGACATTATCCTTGTAACCAGCACTCTTTACATACTGCTGATTGAATACGTCTGCCTTTTGAAGATCCTCGCATACACACACTCCTTGTTCAATACCTATAGTCTCATTTCGTCACACTGAACATACACATCTCTGTGGAACATGCCGCCATAGCAACAAGGTATTTTCTTCAAGGCCCTCCTACTCTGATATATTTTAGTACGAGGACTTCATTTTATTGATTTTCAGTCCACCCTTTTCCTTAAGAATATTTCCAGTCAGAATAAGGTTTATTCTCCTCTCTCAATAGTCTATCTTGTTATCCCTGAGCATTTTGAAGATGAAGTTGTGGTCTACGTTGCCAAAGTTCTTTTCGATCGTTAAATTCTGTAGAATTATTTCAGTTTCAGATTATTTTCCACAATTTTTCTCAGGCAAAGGATAGCTTTGTTTGTCCATTGTTTCCTTTGCAAGCCAAATTGTTGTCCTAGTGGATTCTTCAACTCCCTTTTGCATACAATAGTGAATATGTTGCTTAATAATTTAGAAGCGTGAGCTGTAACACTCGCAGGTCTATAGTCTCGATATTTACAGTCGAGTTCATCTTGGGGATGCTTAACTTGTGTGTCATTTTGGTATATTCTGGTATTTATTTGTAAGTGAATATTTCATTTACAATGTGCGGATTTTTTTCCTTGTAACATTTCCATAGATATTATCAATTTCTGGATATTTGTTCTCTCTCAGGCCTTTGAGTGGCCTGGCTAATTCACCTCTGGGTATAGGTGGTACACAGTAGCGGCGATTAGGGGGGAGGGGCGAGGGGGGCACTGGCCCCTCACTTCCTGAAGAAAATATTACAATTTTATTCCATTTTGGCCATCTGAAACTAAGAATTATAGGGATTATTTAAAAAAAAGCAATTTATACAAGCCCTGTTGTCTTATTAGCTAATTTATTTATTTTCCTTAATTATTAACAAAATTATTAGCAGAAATACGCACCAGCTACCGATCGTCCCGCTTAACCGATTTCTATAGCGCCACAGCAAGTAGTGGAGATTTGGCAAATTATGTGAGGAAGGATAACAGGGGTATATTTCTTTTTCTTTTTTTCCAAGGTCATGGACACTGAGGTATGGTTCACCCGCTTGCCGCGCGCATTCATCAGTCTGGCAGTCTCTTTAGTGTCAGTTTTTTAGTGTGTAGTCAAATACTAAATTATTTTAATTGTATAATCACACCGTACTTAGTTTTAATTGCAATAAATATGTAACATAGTTCCTTTGGTGGAATTTTTATCGTAATTTATTGATTCAAAATCTCAAGCTGTGAGCTCGCATCCGGGAGATAGTGGGTTCGAACCCCACTGTCGGCAGCCCTGAAGATGGTTTTCCGTGGTTTCCCATTTTCACACCAGGCAAATGCTGGGGCTGTACCTTAATTAAGGCCACGGCCGCTTCCTTCCCATTCCTGGGCCTTTCCTGTCCCATCGTCGCCACAAGACCTATCTGTGTCGGTGCGACGTAAAATAAAATAGCAAAAAAAAAAAAAAAAAAATTGGCTAAATCTCAAAAGAAACTGTTATTACCGCACTTAAATTGGTACACTGTCAACCTTTACCTTTCTGTTGAAATTTCCTCAGAGCATTAAAATACTTAACATTTTGTAGCTTTTGACAGTTTTGATTTATATAAAGCACCACTCCGCTATATCCCACAAACCCGGGTTGTGTTTGTTCCCGCACTTTTTATTTCCAGTCGCCGCTACTGGTGGTACAGGATCATTGTCTTCATTCTTACTTTCACTTTCCATAATATTTCCATCAAGTTCTGTTCGTTTGTACAGTTTCTATATATCCTTGCCGTTGTTTGAGAATTCGCAGTTTTTCCTCATTTTCTTCTTGTGCTCGGTTCGGGATGTTTGGACTTCTCTAGAATTGTCTTCTTATTTTGGGGTATATTCAATCCGTGGTTTCTTTAACAATGTAGACATCTATCTCGTTCCAAAGGATTCTCTGGCTCTCTTTATTTCTCTGCATATCATGGTACGGCATTTGCGGTATCAAACTTGATCTTTCATCAAATTAAGAATCTTGCGTTATCCATGGTTTGTTGTATGATAATTCACAGCCTTCAAAAATGCATTTCTTGTACATTTGTAATATTTCCTTAAAATTCCGGCATATTTCTTCTCTGCTTGTTTAATTTCTAAGGTTGTATTTGGTCTCGTCAGTCATTGCATGAACAACTCCTTAAGCCTCCCTGTTATTTTAAATCTTACTTAAAATCCTTCTCCATTTTGCTGTTCCCTCATTTTCCTTTGAGTCGTCAGCTGGCGTTGTGAGTGCCTTGAAATAAAACACCTTGATGCTGCAGACTATGTCGGTGTGTACGTGCGGCTCGACACTCCTAGATTCGTAAGTGCGTGTTTGTGATGGAGCTGTACGACCCATAATAGCTACGTACAAAAGATGTGTATCCTCGCGTTCGGAAGTGCGACGAGGCCGACGGGATCCTTTATCTTGGTGATTCGTCCTTCCCCGTTTCACCGATTTACTACTCGCATCACTGTGGCTGTATTCCGTCCAACGCGAGAACCAATGTCCACCCTGTGAAGTTAGCTTCATCAGATGTTTCCCAAATGTCTTAATTCATTATTTAATCATTAATGAGAGTGCCGAAATCTCTCACAATGATAATTGTTAGCCAGAATTTCATTAGTAATTACCCGAGGTCTTCCGAAATTTTCCGACCTCGCTCGATGTCTTCATTTATTTATTTATTTATTTATTGCACACTGCAGGACTTAGTGCCCCAATTACAGTGCAACTACGTGATATAAATTATTTTTAACATGGCGGTACTTGGGCCCTACATCTAAACTATATTTCAATTTTATCTAACCTAACCTCCTATAATAATAAAATATTTTTCTAGAAATTAAAGAACCTTATGTTAGTATGGTGAAAAACCACACGACAAAGTAAGAGACAAAATAAATGAACCAATTCACGTACAAGCATAATTTTGTAGAACTTCACCTTACAATACATAGTTCTTGGATTTCCCCTATTTTTATGACTTTATACAATTCCGCGATAAAGTTTAGTTAGAAACTCGCGCATTGGCAAGGCCATTATTTTTCCCAATGACACTGTTGAAGATACTACAGATCCTGCTCACCGGTGAATTATCATGGACACACAGCCTGGTTTTCATTTTAAAACGTTATGATATTTCTGAAAGTGAAGCGAGGTACATGGAAATTTCAGAGAAACAGCCATTCAGAATTATCAATAGCATAGTTTACAATTTTAGAAGTAAATCTTACTGCATCCTTCCGTCTGGGAACTTTTAAACTCTCCACTCCGAAATTTAAAAGGAGATCACTATACAGACATATGACTGTCACCTAGGGCTCCAAACGATGTCCCACTAACTATTACGGGTCTCAGAGACGCCAAGATGCCGGAATTTTGTCTTGCAGGAGTTCTTTAACGAGCCAGTAAATCTACCGACACGAGGCTGGCGTATTTGAACACCTTCAAATACAACGAGACGGAACCGGGATCGAAACTGCCACTTGAGATCATAAGGCCAGCGCTCTAGCACCTGAGCTACTCATTCCATTAATCTCATATAAAAGTGGTATCCATATATAGGCTTAAAAATATTAGAATAACGTTGCGAAACATGGAGTAGTGGTCAATGTGATTAGCTGCCACCCCGTGGAGGCCCGAGTTCGATTCCCGGCCCTGCCACGTAATTTGAAACGTGTTACGAAGGCTGGAAGAGGGTCCAATCAGCCAATGAGTAGAGGGGGCTCGATTCCCACCTCAGCCATCCTCGAAGTGGTTTTTCGTGGTTTCCCACTTCTCCTTCAGGCAAATGCCGGGATGGTGCCTAATTTAAGGCCACGGCCACTTCTGCCATCTTCCTTGTCTATCCCTTCCGATCCTCCCATACCCCAACAAAGGCATAGCAGGTGAGGCCGCCTGGGCGAAGTACTGCTCCTCTTCCTCAGTTGTATCCCTGACCCAAAGTCTCACGTTCCAGGACGCTGTCCTTGAAGCGGAAGAGGTGAGATCCCTCGCTGAGTCCGAAGGAAGCTCCAAAGGGCTCTTAACTTTGGAGCGTGGGTTGGCGACCACGGAGCCCTTAGCTGAGTCCCGGCATTGCTTCCACTTACTTATTCCAGGCTCCTCACTTTCAGCTATCCTGTCCGGCCTCCCTTTGTCAACTCTTGGTCTTTTTCGTCCCGACAATATTAGGCTTCCGAATACTACGGGGTCTTTCATTTTCACACCCTTCGTGGCCCTTTTGTTTCTTTGCCCTTTACCTCCTTTTTTTTTTCGAAGTGTCGGATCCCTTCCATTTTTTCTCTCTGATTAGTGTTATATAGAGGATGGTTGCCTGGTTGTAATCCTTCTTAAAACAATAATCACCACCACCAGTCCAAGGGAAAAGCCAACCCTGGGTGGTAAACGGATTAGGAAAGACAGAAAGAAAGAAAGAAAGAAAGAAAGAAAGAAAGAAAGAAAGAAAGAAAGAAAGAAAGATTAAATAAATAAATAAAAATAAATAAATAAATCTACATGCAACATACCATCTACCACAGCAGTACACAATAGTGAAATCATACCTGCACATAGGGCTAGCGTCAAGAATATCTGCCAGTAAGAACTGTCCGACTCCCAAGCCTAAAAAGAAGAACAATTTCAGGTAAACATTTTAAATATGTTACTGTGTCTTGTCTACTCTTTTCTGGAGTTCCTCGAATTGACCACAAGCATTGTGAGTTTTCAAAGAACAGTCCAATTCAATTCCTGCAAATGTAGATTTTAAAACGTTTCGTTTCTTTCGCAGAAATAAAGTGAGATAGTCTCATTTAGGGAATTATTTGGTTCTTCGTGCGATCAGAAAAGAGCGCATCGATGCTCAGTAGTTAAGCTGGGAGTGAGCGAGCGATTAAAGTTCGTAGCAGTGTAATCTGACAGCGAACGGCTTACTCGTCCTCCCTGACTCAATCAGAGTTCGTGTTGGTGTTTCTACTTACAGCCTCCCCCTGCTGCGAACTGCCCACGTTCTTCAGAAGCAAAATTATTAAGATTCTTCAGTGAGAACAACAAACATTAGCTCAACAAACTGCAATTATTAACATGGAGAATTAAAGAGGATAGGGCACAGCCACGCGCAGTGACTAGAGCTGAGTGCAATGTTCAAACGGAGGGGTGTTCAGCAGTGATTACAGGAGTCAGAAGAGAACTTCATTTTATTATATGGGAATGATAGCCGAGTGACTTCGGCACTGGCTTCTAACCAAGGTGGCTGTGGTTCGAATCCTCACCAATACATGTGGGAATTTTGAAAATAAATGTCTCAACCTGTGGTTCGGATTCTGCATAAAACTGGAGGCCCCGCAGATATGATCACGATCTTAGTACCTACACTAAATAACATGCTTGCTTTCTTTGTTGAACGATTGTAGCTCTTTACAGTTGACACCACCTCAGGCGACTATTTTATTTATATGCTACCATTCCTAAAACACGCCACAGTAGTCAACGCTACGGTCAGCGTTCGTAGTAGTGAAAGGATAAAGTGTACGTAAATGGATAAAAAGGGCAAGGCATGAGAAGTGTTTTATTTATTTCCATGTTCTATTCAATTCTCCTTCAGTTATTTATTAACAAATATTTTTTTCTGTTTGTTATTGGTAACATTTAAAGGGCATGCTTCAATACGAATAAAACATATTGAGCCCGTCTGGTGCCCATGATCGTTAAGGCATTGAAGTCTAAACTATCTGACACCGTTGTTAGCCGGTTCGAGTACCGTTGGTCGAAAAATGTTCACTACCAAGATGTTGGGCGGCAGGGTAGGGAAGTGGTGGTATACAATTTCTAGTCACTAGATTGTGTGCCAAACGCCTAGATTAAATTCCAAACCTCTCCGAAGTGCTCGAATGGAGTGAGGACATTTGGCGCTGCTGATGGTGATTCATCCGTCGGATGGAGACGTTAAGTCTTGAGCAGACCCCTTAGTGCTATTCGATAGGAGTACAGCAGGCTATGTGCCGGCCCCGGGTTTCACCCTCTCTTTCCCTATTATCATATATCACGTCATTTATTTCATATCATTAACTCATCTGCTGAGACTGAAGTCAGGAAGGGCATCCGGTCATAAAAACAAACAACAAATACCTCTCACCTCATACGCGACCCCATAGAGAAACAGAACAAGGGTTGGACAGGCAAGCAAACATACTCAGCACCTATTGAGCAAGTCTATTTAGGAACCGATGACCTAGATGTTAGGCCCCTTTCAAACAACAATCAATATCATCATCATCTTCACCACTAAGTCCGTCAAGTCTTCAACCTGGAGACTGGTTGAATCCTCAAATAGCACCATCAAAGACTATGATGTTATAGGAAAACCTCAAACACCTATGGTGGCACCATGATAGGGAGCGTGGTAGTTATGCAGTTTTGCTCACTAGGCCAGAAAGTGCCATCGCAGTACAACTGGTGTCCTGATTAACATCTTTCATACGTAGTAGTCATGCACTGACTGCCATTACTACGCACCAACCATAACTCAGCAGCTTTCGTACAATCATTTATTTATTTATTATTCATTTATTTATCTGTTTATTGTGCTTCTGGCAGGTAAAAACCTAACATATACTATTGCATTAAATTAGAAGAAAAAGCTTAAAATATTATCTCCAAATTCATATAAAACTAATAATACACTTCTCTTCAGTGACATAATATGGACAATCGAACGCAATATTACAAAGATTCAGTTATATAATCACATAATTTCGCAAGACATAATTTAACAAGGTATTTACTAGCAATTGTAAACTTGGATTGTTATGATTGCATCTGTTAGGTTATCAGCCCTAAGGCTGGTTGGATCCTCAAATAGTTCAACTAAAGGTTATGCAGTTATAGGGAGACCACAAAAACCAATGACAGCGCCAAAATGGGGCGTACTAGGCAAGATGAGGACTGAGGAAGTTTGCCATTGCTTTCCTCACTGGGTCAGAAACTGCTATTGCAGCAGGATTGACCCTATGAGTAACACCTTTCATAATACTCAGAAACAGTAATTGGAATTGAAAATTTGAAAAGATCCTTAAAATCTACTCGTACAGGTCGAAAAAGAAAAACCAATTGATGTACATAGAGTTTGTGAAATTCTTAAACCGGACTGGTCATTGGAGCGATGAGTTAAATAGCCCATGCCAAATTCAGATCAATTATGTAATCTTGATTAGGTACAGACAAAATCTTGTGATTTCCAAGATCACACTGTAGTACTCTTTTGGCCTGTGTCAAAACTACCGAGCTCGACAGCTGCAGTCGCTTAAGTGCGGCCAGTATCCAGTATTCGGGAGATAGTAGGTTCGAACCCCACTGTCGGCAGCCCTGAAAATGGTTTTCCGTGGTTTCCCATTTTCACACCAGGCAAATGCTGGGGCTGTACCTTAATTAAGGCCACGGCCGCTTCCTTCCCACTCCTAGCCCTTTTCTGTCCCATCGTCGCCATAAGACCTATCTGTGTTGGTGCGACGTAAAGCAACTAGCAAAAACAAAGTGTCAAAACTGATAAATTATATTGTTGATGATAAGCGCATAAAGTGTCATCAATATAGCGTATATATTATTGAAGCATGGCAAAGGAGATTATACCAGTTTAGCAAAGGAAGTTAAATTTTCCAATATACGGCAGAACGCTCCAAATATAGCTGACACTACGACGAAACAGAAAAAAAAAAAATCTCGAACAGTGCTTATTCTGTGAAATAGCACCTGACAAACTGGGACTATTTGTTCTCAAAAACAGCAGCTTTCTAAGTGTGGAATCCCATGCATTCTAGGAAACACATTCGTGATAACTTACTTGTTTCATCTATGCCTCAAGAGAAGGAAGAATTCTTATGAGATCGTCGGTTTCTTCCAGGTTCTCCTCGCCAATTCTCATCAGAATGTTAGAAAAATCAGCCGCCCCTTGATAAGTTTCAAGATTAACAACTACCTTTCTACCATGGCATTCCCACCCTGGCCTCATGGCGGGAAGGCATAGCATCATACATATTCCTATCAATACCAGCCAGCCAAATGGTATAGGCTATAACCAAAGGCCGTTATTGTAAAGAAAAAAACTGGTGGGGCGTGTCAGGGTGACATTACGTTGATGAGACCAGTAGGGTCGGCTGCAATGTAAGAGCTCTAATGTGGGATAGAGTGCTTGGTTTCCTTTCGGCGACGGTTGGCCAGTTTGTCCGAGTCTGATTGGGTCGGATCCGGCATCCAATAGTGTAGCCTAACATCCAGCGTACGCGCGTCGATATATGTGACAGATCTGGGGATATTTGAGGTACCGAGCGAGATGGCTACATGGTTTGAATCACGTCTGCAAACTTGCATTCGGGAGATACTGGATTCAAACCCCGCTGTCAAAAGACCTGAAGATGGTTTTACGAGGTTTCCCACTTTCACAGTACCGGTATGCAATGCACATTACTTAAGATCACGGTCTCTTCCTTCCCAGCATTTCCTATTTACAGTAATAATAATAATAATAATAATAATAATAATAATAATAATAATAATAATTCAGGAAAATGATTTGGAAATATTCGCTGTAGAAGAAAGGTACACAAGATCGAAACAGCATAGGGTATAACTAGGAATATCTACTGTACCGGATGGTACACCCACCCCGTTCATTCAAATGAATTGCCTTGGAGAATGCCATCTGATATATGAAGGTTGCAACACCTAATGCAAGAAGTTTGGACTTTTCCCTACATATGTCTCCACTAAAATCTATGTTATACTCTCTGGTGTGAAGATGGACTATTAAAATTGTTAAGTAATTTTGTTTTCCTACGTTTCCTAAACTGAGCCGATTATTCATTGTTTTTGGTGTGTTAAAGTTTCCATTACTTTTATCTTGGCCCGCCAGTTTCAAAAGTTGACCAATAGAAAATATTTTATGTTTAATTTTCAGCCAATACGAGTTTTTTGTATCTATTTAAATTGCCCAATCAAAATTGGGGTATGTCGGGTCTTAGCCCAGAGTTTTCTGGATCTGTCCTCTCGGGTATAAAAGCTGGCACATTTCTCGACCAGGTTATCTTATTAATTGCTCCAGTTCAGTGTATGTGGTTGTTAAGGAGGTGGAGGCCTCGTCCATCATCGAGCAGTCCAGCAGCTAAAGGTAATGGTAGTATTATAGAAATGATAGTCTTTGAAAGCTAGCTAGAGGGGAAAGTTTCCGAACCTTACTAATACAAATGTAATTTTCTAAAATGTAACTTTCAAACTAGTCAAAAGAACTTAGCCGAAATTCGGCAATAGAGAGTGTGATACCCTCTCGAGATCCCTATCAACTTGACTTTGAGGTGACTATGAGGCCAGAGTAAAGTGTAGCTTCCACCCAAGTCCCAGTCTCATCCATGGCTGTGACAATATGGAAGCTGCTGGGGTATGGGTGGTGCTGAGTAATGATATTCAGAGCACGACTAGTGCATCTGAGTGTTATGAAAGGTGTTTCTCATATGGTCAGTCGTGCTGCAATAGCACTTTCTGACCCAGTAAGGAAAGCAATGGCAAACTACCTCACTCCTCGTCTTGCCTAGTACGCCTCATTTTGGTGCTGCCATTAGTTTTTGCGGTTTCCTTATAACCGCCTAACCTTTGGTGGTGCTATTTGAGAATCCAACCAGCCTCTGGGCTGATGGCCTAACAGACAGATATGACTTTGTAACCGTTTTCTGTCTGCAAATTTTGTAACTTAAATTTTCTCCATCTAGTCACCTCAGTAGTATAGGCTTAGCCTCTGCAACTTCGGACCAGAAGGCCAAATAGGGTTTAATCTTTTAATTGCAAATTTTAAGGAGTGCAACTGTCCGCCTCCACATCATTTTGATTTTTGGACCAGTAATTTTAACCTGTTTTTATTTTCCACAAAGGCCCGGTAGATTGGGCATTCGATACCCCTGTGAAATTCTATTTCATTTTGTGTAAATATGTTAGACGGTTGAGCTTCTAAGACAGTAAATACTGTTGGAATTATAAAATGTAGGTTGTGCCTTTGATAGGCCTGGACATTTTGTTCAAAATGCAAATTTTATAGAGCGAAGATGCTCTGGGTATTAATGTAAATGTGAAGGATACCCTTGGAAGGCCGTAATGGTGTAATGTGCGGAGAATAGTATCTTAGATACCTAGACAATTTTTTGGAACAAAAGGTGCTCTTGAAACATTGTATATTTTGAATACTCTGTAAAAGAAGTTGGGAGGGACGTCTCCTTGACTGGTTTTTGAAAGGAGCCGCAGCGCTCATTGGTGAATGTATAATTTGTGAGCCTCAAGCTCAAAGGTTATTGTTATTCGATTTTCTAAAATTGTTACCCAATCTAATGATCTTTTGTACCTGAATTTTGTCAAGTCTTATTTCTGAAAAAAATAAAAAAAGATAGCTGAGAAAGAAATATAACCATAATTTATAGTTTTAAGTCAATCTTCTGACTGCCCTATCGTGACCCATTCATGCACGCACCTTCTTTCACCTCTGTAAACCACGGAACTCCCCGTAACAAGTGGTGGCAGAGCGTGGTTGAATGGGTCTGGATAAAGCCCCTTTTGACGGCTACTAATAAGAATCACCACCGAACTCTAAATAAAAATATTCTGGGCCGCTGGAATTTTTGCAAGTGTTGTTAGATTTTCATCAATATGTCTGGTCCTCGTGAAGTACTTGTGCCCGGGTACATGCGCAAGGAGGAATTGATTTATGAGCTTCTAATGAGGAAGGTCCAATCTGGTGGCACGGTTGTGGCAGATATTGCCAAACTTGCGGAATCTTTAGAACTTCGTATTTGTATCCCGGTATTTGGGGAGAAGGACATTGATGAGGCTCTGTCCACGATCACCGATAACACCACCGAGCTAGCTTCTGTAGTTAGTTTTTTGAAGTAAGTGATCCTTCCGCTAATCAACGGAAAAGAGTTTAGGCTAGACTGTTTAATTTCTCTAATAGGGCTAGAGATCTATTTTCTCTAAAACTTAAGGTTGATCATGCTAAGGAAGCGCGTAATCTATTGGAACAACTATCTGATATGTCGAGTAGAGTTAGTCAATTTATTGTTATCGGGGGCCAATAGTGCTAAAGTTAACCTTGTTCAAACTGTAAACTTAGCTGAGGAAGGGGACTCTAGTAAAGCTATTGAGAGTAGGAAATCCGTGGCTACTCAACAAACATCCGCCCCAGCGGAAACAGTGTCTGATCATGTAAGACATGTTCCACCGTTCTTTATGAGTAATACAGTGCTTGAAACTTCTCAGCCTTCAGTGCCGTACCCCATTATGTCACCCGGTTTCAGCAGCTTGCCCCACCCCTTAGCCATGTTGCTTAAGGGCATCTCCAAATTCTCCAGTATTTCAACTAATGAGGTAATTTCATTTCTAAGATTTTTAGTCCAGTTTTAAGAGCCCTTTTTAGTATTTGGTCTCTCCCACTTCAAAATACTTCAAATAATTCACCCATATTCTGTAGGTATCCTCTCGGATAAAATAGTAAAAGCAATAGCTGATAGATCTTCAATAAAAATTTCCATTCCCATCTCAAGGCTAACTTCATTCCGGTTAGAGCTATGCCATCTTTAATCCAGAAGTACTATTTCAGAGTACAGAGGTTGGACGAGAACCTTGACAAATATTCAAGATATAAAGTTTTATACGAGGGTATTCGCTCTTCATTTTCCAGAAGATCAAATTGTCCAAACTATAGTAGAAGGAATCTCTCCGTCCAATTCTTTTCCTAGTTCCACTAGATTTTACCAAGGGGCACTTGTTTCTGAGGTGTTCCGTCGATCCACACGCGGACGGCACTGAAGGTTGAGAAGTTTCAAGCACTGTATTACTCATAAAGACCGGTGGAACATGTCTTACATGATCAGACACTGTTTCCGATGGGGTGGATGTTTGTTGAGTAGCCACGGATTTCCTACTCTCAACAGCTTTACTAGAGCCCCCTTCCTCAGCTAAGTTTACAGATTTGAACCGTAAGGTCGTATTACAGTCTGTGCCCCTCCCAGATCTTCAGTTTTTCATGATTTCGCAAGGCTAAGTACTTTAAACAAATGTGTTTCGCCTCTTGGCCCCAAACTGTCTCGAAATTAGAGGCAATGGCAGTGTCAGTGGAAGGAGTGAGGTACGCTGACACCTTACAAGTCACTAGGGAGCCCCCTCCATAATCTAAGAGTTCTCGGCCACCACATCGCCGAACACTTCCCACACGCGAGTGTTTTGCATGTGGATCGACGGAACACGTTAGAAACAAGTGCCGCTTGGTAAAATCTAGTGGAACTAGGAAAAGAGCTGGTCCGTTCCAAGGTTGTTTCAAATGCGGGTCGTTTTCCCATCTAGCTAAGAATTGCACTTCAATTAATAGCACACCATCTTGTTCAACTTCTGGTACTGCCTCCACGGACCCAACTGATAGGAAGTGACTAGCGTCCTTGGCTGAGTCACAATGTTCACCTTCCCGAGGCTTAGCCCCCGTTAAATCAGGGAACGAATCCTTCAAGGAAGAGGAGATTTCCTTTAATTCGTAATTTGAAGGCCCTAGGGAATGCCTTAGAATTGTTGCAGAGACCCCATGATTCGTGCCCCTCCTGATAGTTTAAGTGAATAACGAACCTGTAAGGTTATTGGATTCAGGGAGCGTTAGCTCTCTTACTTCTGAGGAGTGGTACCTCAAGTTGAAAACTTGTTGTAAATTTCTGGACTGCCGTTTATCTTCTATTAAATGTGTTTCGGCAAACTCGTCACTATTGAAAATTTTAGGCTTCATTTTTGTCAAAATTCGAATCTCAAAATTTACTTGCAAAATTAAGTTGCTTGCGGCTGAACAGTTATCCTGTCCTGTAATATTGGGGGCCGATTTTATGTCTCATTCCGGTCTGGTGCTCGATCTTCAGAGCAAGTCGTGCACCTTCAAGTTTGCTAGTAACCTTAAAATTCCTCTTTTGAAATGCAATTCTGTGTCATTTTCATCTATTTCGCCTACCCAGAGTGAGATGTCGTTAGATCTTAGGCATCTACCTGAGGACCAGGCTGAAAGTATTAGAAGGCTGTGTCAATCCTGACCTATTTTCAGAAACCCTTAGTGTCACTCACCTCATTGAATATAAGATTGAGCTAACTGATTCTATTCCAGTTAGTTTTCCCCCTTGTAAGCTATCTCCACCTAAAATGAAGGCTCTTAAGGAAATTATAGACCACATGTTGAAGGACGGTATTATTCAACTCTCCAAGTCGGTGTATTCATCGCCCATTTTACTTGTACCGAAACCCCAAGGTGGTTTCAGGCCTGTGATTGATTATAGAGCTTTGAGCCGTAAGGTCGTATTACAGTCTGTGCCCTTCCCGAATCTTCAGTCTTGTTTTTCATGATTTCGCAAGGCTAAGTACTTTAACATCTTAGATCTTAACCAGGCATATAATCAAATACCTTTGGCTGAAGAATCCAAACATCCGACGGCTTTCGCTACTGATTGGAATTTGTATGAATACAACCGCGTGCTTTTCGTGCTCCCCACAGGGGCGACTGTTCTTACTAGACTGCTGGATATGGTCTTCTCCGACATCAAATTTGAATATCTTTATCATTACCTTGACGACGTCGTTGTGTTTTCGGAGACCTTTGAAGAGCACTTAGAGCATCGGAAGGAAGTCCTAACTCATATTCGTAAGGCTGGGTGACTGCCAAGTTATCGAAGGTAGCTTTTGCTAAGCCTTCTATGTCATTCTTAGGGCATATTGTGTCGCCCGATGGTGTTTCTATAGACCATTCCAGAACGCAGGCTATTCACGATTTCAAGCCTCCCAAGTGCATTAAGGGAATCGCTAGGTTCATGGTTATTTCCGACTAAGCTGGCTACCACTCAGTCTACCATTTCTTGTCTGAATACTATCTTTGCTTCTTTTGGTCCCTCTCAATATATAGTTTCTGATAATGCAAAGGCGTTCGTATCTAATTTATTTCGAAGGCTCTGTTTTGATTTGTCCATATCCCATGTAACAACTTCCGCTTATTACACTCAAGCATCTCCGGTTGTGCGGGTCAATCGTAATCTTCAATCCGCTTTGATAGCTTTCCATCATGAAGATCATTCCAAGTGGGATACCTCTCTCCATTGGTTCTGTTTTGCCTTAAATTCGGCTGTTCATGAGTCCCAAAAGCTCAATTAGGCCTCTCTCATGTTTAAATTTGTTCCAACAAAACGGTTTCTAATCTTTGGTTACTCAGTCACATATTGCCAGAGACAACAGGTCCTGATAATATCAAAGACCTGTGGAAGAAGGCTAGAAATAACCTTAAAGCTTCTCATGAAAAGGTTAGAGAGAGATATGATCGTGGACGGAGGCCCACCAATTTAAAGGTCGGAGGTCAGGTCATGGTTATGAATTTCGTACCTGCAGGCAAGCTTGCCCCCAGATTCCATGGACCATGTATTATTTTGGATTTCTTAACTCCAGTCACCCTTTCGGGGAGCAACCCAGCCATTGAGAGAATAGAGTGCATATCTCTCAGATTAGGCCAGTATAAGTTTCTCCTTTATTACAATTTAGGCCACTCACTTTTGGCAATAAGAAATCGGCTATATTACTTTTGGTTTTAGCTCAGTAACTAATTTTTTTGTTAAATCAGTTTGTAAGGCGTATGTGGAGGCCTTCTGCTCCACCCATATCCAAATAAGGTTAGTATCCTGGGTCCTGTACAACCTTCCCCTCTAGTAAGGTTTATTTTCTCCCATGGCTTGACTGCCTTTATCTTTCTTACCCGCCTCCGCAAACCAACCCTGCAAATCACACACGCATCCTCAATGCATCCCGCCTCATCTGAACCTGCAACAAAATTAACCAACACTCGCTCTCCATAAAAACTGTCTCTGTCGCCAAGTAATTGACTGCTTCAGTGCCCTCTGAGTCACCTATGGCCGTGTCTCAACATCTGGTGAGTAATGCTGGCGTGGGGTAAAGGCCCACTCTGCTCTGACCCAGTCTCCTTCATAACGTCGTGCTAGAGCACCATCCTTTCCGGCAAGGAATGAAGTGCGGTATCTGAACCGCCTACACATCTTGGAGCAGAGTCCTTATATCTGATTTGTGGCGGCCATCACCATGGCTAACCCTCTCAAGGTAGTGGGAGAGGCGTATCTGAGTGTACTTGGTGGTTCCGGGGGACCCCACCCGGGTATCGGCTGCGGCGGCCACTCTTGCCGTCAAAGTTGAACCGTTCATCCTGGACTGCTACGATTCAGGAAGTCTTCAAGATTTGCTTTGAATTAATTTTTCTTCTAAATGAACCGTATCAAGAAAATTTCTGCCTGTAAAATTCAAATTCAAATTTTTCTAACAAGATAAATTCCAACTGTCACTGTGAGGAAGGCCGTTTGGGGGGGGGGTCTGTACCGGATGGTACACCCACCCCGTTCATTAAAATGAAGCGCCTTGGAGAATCCCATCTGATATATGAAGGTTGCAACACCTAATGCAAGAAGTTTGGACTTTGCTCTACAGATGTCTCTACTAAAATCTATCTCATGCCCTCAGGTGTGAAGATGGACTATTAAAATCTTTAAGTAATTTTGTTTTCGTACGTTTCCTAAACTTAGCCTATTATTCTTTGTTTTTGGTGTGTTAAAGTTTCCAATACTTTTATCTCGGCCCGCCAGTTTCAAAAGTTGACCAACAGAAAATATTTTATGTTTAATTTTCAGCCAAGAAGAGTTTTTTATCTCTTGAAATTACGCAATCATAATTGGGGATATGTCGGTTCTTAGCCCAGAGTTTTCCGGATCTTTCCTCTCGGGTATAAAAACTGGCATATTTTTCGACCAGGTTGTCTTATTAATTGCTCCAGTTTAGTGTGTGTGGTTATTAAGGAGGCGGGGGCCTCGTTCATCATCGAGCAGTCCAGCAGATAAAGGTAATGGTAGTCCTATAGAAATTATAGTCTTTGAAAGTTAGCTCGAGGGGAAAGTTTCCGAACCTTACTAATGTAACTGTAATTTTCTAAAATGTAACTTTCAAATCAGTCTTAAGAACTTCGATATCTCGAGATCCTTATCAACTTCACTTCAAGGTGACTATGACTTGTATCAGTTTTCTGTCTGTAACTTTTGTAACTTAAATTTTCTCCATCTGGTCACCTCAGTAGTAAAGGCTTAGCCCCTGTATCTTCGGGCCAGAAGCCCAAATAAGGGTTTAATCTTTTAATTGCAAATTTCAAGGAGTGCAACTGTCCGCCTCCACATCATTTTGATTTTTGGTCCAGTAAAGTTAACACCGGCCCCGTGGTGTAGGGGGCAATGTGTCCGGCTGTCACCCGGCGGTCCCGGGTTCGATTCCCGGCAGGGTCAAGGTTTTTAATTGTAATGATTAATATCCCTGGCCTGGGAACTAGGTGACTGTGACGCCCTTAATCTTCCTTTCCTCACACACAACGTTCCACACTACCGCCATTCCAATTACACGCAGGGTTCATACAATATGTTGTCAGTAGGGGCAAAATATCCACCTGAGTCGACGCCCCGAACAAATAGCATTTTGTAAGGGAAAGAAAACTGGCTCATAATGGTCCGAGGAGAGAAGAAGCAGGCATATTAAGCGGATAAAGGAATATTGGAGGCAGAAGAAGGAACAATAAAAGATGAAGCATTGAAACTGTCACGTTGTCCTTAGAAGACCCTAACGGAGAAAGAAATAATGATAATAATAATATTAATATTGGCTTTGCGTCCCACTAACTGCTATTATGGTTTTTGGAGACGCCGAGGTGCCAGAATTTTATCCCGCAGGTGTTCCTTTGCCTGCCAGTAAATCTACCGACACGAGGCTGACACATTGAAGCACCTGCGAGTACCACCGGACTGAGCCAGGATCGAACCTGCCAAGTTGGGGTCAGAAAGCCAGCGCCCCAACCGTCCGAGCCACTCAGCCCGGCCCTTTTCCTGCCGTCGCCCTAAGACCTGTCTGTGTCGGCGTGACGTAATACAAAAGCTACGTTTGAGGTGGACTAGTTTATAGACTCCTTCTACATATCGCATGGGTAGAGTATCTACAGTAATAGTTACACTGGCAGTAGAATACGTCAAGCAAATGTCAAGCGGCAGAAAACCTGCAAATACGCTGATACGCCCACACAACGCTCGGCGAAATTGGCAGTTAAACAACTCGATAAAAACCTCAAGGTTGAACTGTATGACTCATTCCCCTATCGCAACATGCACCAGAATATTAGTCACTGCTAAGAAAATGTTATCAATGTTATCACCTCGCCTAAATGTGTCAACATATTCACTAAAATGCTGCAAAATGCAGTGAGAAAACATAAAGTTTACATCAAGGTATATTTCTATTCTAGAATTATAAAAATAAAAGTCACATTTTAAACATCATCATCATCATCATCATCATCATCATCTGTTTACCCTCCAGGTTCGGCTTTTCCCTCGGACTCAGCGAGGGATCCCACCTCTACCGCCTCAAGAGCAGTGTCCTGGAGCTTCAGACTCTTGGTCGGGGGATAAAACTGGGGAGAATGACCAGTACCTCGCCCAGGCGGCCTCACCTGCTATGCTGAACAGGAGCCTTGTGGAGGGATGGGAAGATTGGAAGGGATAGACAAGGAAGAGGGGAGAAAGCGGCCGTGGCCTTAAGTTAGGTTCCATTCCGGCATTCGCCTGGAGAAGAAGTGGGAAACCACGGAAAACCACTTCGAGGATGGCTGAGGTGGGAATCGAACCCACCTCTACTCAGTTGACCTCCCGAGGCTGAGTGGATCCCGTTCCAGCCCTCGTACCACTTTTCAAATTGTCGTGGCAGAGCCGGGAATCGAACCCGGACCTCCGGGGGTGGCAGCTAATCACGCTAACCACTACACCACAGAGGCGGACCACACTTTAAACATCGCTAAAGAAAACTTTACATACCGTACCACAACAAAATGCTCCAGTTTCTCAATGAAATTCACACATATAGTTTACTCTTATCACAGAAACACAAACTTGCGCCTATTTTAAGTTAAAATGGTTTTGTAATCTGAAAACACTCTCTCTACATCACATACCACAACTGGAAAACTTAGCGAAATTAAAGACCTCCAGTATCGACGTACCGACAATCTGTTCTGCCTTGGAGAACATAAATTTTTTTAAACGAGTGAGTAGCTGCGTTGTTTGGGTCACGTACCTTCAACTTGCATTCTGGAGATTGTAGGTTCGAACCCGACTGTCGGTAGCCCTGAAGATGGCTTTCCGTGTTTCTCATTTTGACACCAGGCAAATGCTGGGGCGTAAGGCCACGGCCGGTTTCTTCTCACTCCTAGCCTTTTCCTATCACATCTTCGCCATAATACCAATCTGTGATTTAAAACAAATTTTAAAAGAGAAAATATTTTGAGTTTACGGAGACCGGAGTTTTTATCAATACACTCTGCATTTTTTCCGGGAGAACTTGATTTGTTAGGTTCGTTAGGGATCATTCAACTTATTAAAAAATTCCAGTGAAGAAAAAGTTCTTTTTCTTGCAATTACTTGATGGCTAAAGGTATGCACATCAAGTTGGAACGAATGAATGTAAATTCCTCACGAACACTGTCTTTGAAGAAGACTTCTTGTGCTTCGTTAATAGAAGCAGATTCGTCAGAATCGAGGTCTACCATTACCTCTTTTACCTCTTCAATGTTAAAATATAAAAATCCACAGCCTGCTTCCAGGACATTCGTCCGGGTCAGGAATGGAATGAATGAAGCCCCATCTAGCGGCGAGGGAAGGAATTGTGCCGGCTGCGGAAGCCTGTCGCACTCCTCTGGGGCAATGATTAATGACTGACAGATGAAATGAAATTATATTGGAAATTGTTGCTCGAATGAAAGATGACAGAGAAAATCGGAGTACCCGGAGAAAAACCTGTCCCGCCTCCGCTTTTTTCCAGCACAAATCTCACATGGAGTGACCGGGATTTGAACTACGGAACCCAGCGGTGGGAGGCCGCCGTACTGCCGTCTGAGCCACTGAGGCTCACTCCTTTAATGTAGTTGGCGTAATACACTGCAGCTTCGGGCCACATTCTCCATCCTATATGAACTGGTGAAGGCGGGAGCGGCACATAACCAAATGTGTCACCGGGTGAGTTGGCCGTGCGGTTAGGGACGCGCAGCTGTAAGCTCGCATCCGGGAGATAGTGGGTTCTAACCCCACTGTCGGCAGTCCTGAAGAGGGTTTTACGTGGTTTTCCATTTTCACACCAGGTAAATGCTGGAGCAGTACCTTAATTAAGGCCATGGCCGCTTCCTTTCCTTTCCTAGGCCCTGTCCCATCGTCGCCGTAAGACCTATCGCGTCGGTGCGACGTTGAGAAAAAAAGGGCCAAAAACATATTCTTGTGACGTGGAGCCTTTAATACCGTCCTGTTTTCACTGTAGTAATCAAAACTTTTAGTTCAGGAAAGGAAGCCCACACTGCTTCAGCGGCTCGATGAAGTCCATGTGTTACACATGTGAAGTGGGATATAATTTTCTTCGACCTCCCATGGATTACACGTGCTAGGTGCTGCAGTTTCAGTGCAGGTCACGAGAACATGATTGTAAAGAATACGTGAAGGCCACAAAAAACTAGGCGCATCTTTAAAAAATTGTTAGATAACACATCCATAGTTAGTAGATATGATTTGCCTGTCTCTTATTCCCCTCCTAAAATTCCAATTGCGAAGTTGAATACAGATCTTTGATCCACTCCGTTTTTTTTGTCTAGCAAGATCCAAATATATTTTCCACCAGCCTTTTCACTTAGTTTACCTAACGCCACTTTATAAAGCTGAGAAACGTAGTTTTTCCTAATGTTCGTTTCACCGGGCGATTTAGCTGTGCTATTAGGGGCGCGCAGCTGTGAGCTTGCATCCAAGATATAGTGGGTTCGAACCCCACTGTCGGCAGCCCTGAAGATGGTTTTCCGCGGTTTCCCATTTTCACACCAGGCAAAAATATAGGCTGTACCTTAATTAAGGCCACGGCCGCTTCCTTCCCACTTCTAGGCCTTTCCTCTCCCATCTTCGTAATAAGGCGTATTTGTGTCGGTGCGACGTAAAGCCAGTTTAAAGAAGAACAGTTTGATTCATTTGGCACTAATAAGTCCTTATTGTTAAGTTTAGCCAATGGTATGTTTGCTGAGATAAAAGCTTTACACGCGTCTTCATTGAATGTACTTTGAGTTGATCCAGGTCTAAGTAAAGCTGCGGTTTTATTTATTTATTTATATCGTGCCAGAAGCAGAGTTACCTACAGTACATATATAATGGTGTACGAAAAAGCCAATAGGAAAGATGAAAAGGAATAAAAATAAACTGTGCACCAAAGTTTCATATTGTGGTGCACCAAAAATTAGCAACTTCGAATGTATTCCTTGCGCCTCAACCAGGACAAAGATGGCATTCTAGCAGATGGGCCGTATTCTGCACTTCATTACAGCAACACAAAGAAGAATCCACCGAATATCTCCATTTTTGCAGATTGATTTTTCCATCTAGTAACACCCGAGCGCAGCCTATTTAGAGATCTCAAAGTCGTCCAGCACTCCATGTGTCACGAGGTGTTTTCCATTATCCACGATGCTCGCTCTTCAAAAAGTGAGTTTTATTTGCTGTTGTGTTCCTTCAAGTTTATGTGTGGTTTTTCAGGACACTTCTGCGTGACGTAAGCTGTGGTTAAAAGAGGTTTGTTTCAAGTTTAACATTTTTAATTTATTGTTTTTCGAAGTTTGAAGATGGTGTAGAACTTGATACTTACTTAATTGCCGTTATGGCTGTGCTACAATATTTAAAAAACAGAATATTTCCGTCAGTTGAAAAGTTTTCACGTACATCTGCTTTCAATACATCACTAACAGTTCTCTTCTCTTTAAGCATTATAAATTAGGTAGCAAAAACAAAGTCCTTTAATGTACAGACGTGCACATTAATGGTGTCCCGTCATAAACAATCAACACTGCCCCACTCCAGTACTGAAAAGAAGGGCAGAGAGTGAAGGGGTAGTGTTGAAGGCACAGTGACTCACCTTCTCGCTTAACGCATTGCTGTATGGACTGCATGCAGACAGCCCGCTACAAGACTTCGTTGTGATCGAAATGGGCACAGGGGCGGATGTATTGAAGTCCAGCATTAGGTTACCTACTCGTCCGTCCCCGCGGTGTACGGGGCAACGCGTCCGGCCGCCCCGGGTTCGATTCCCGGCCGGGTCAGGGGGTTTTAATTGTAAATGATTATATCCCTGGCCTGGGGACTGCGTGTTTGTATCGTCTTTAACGTTTCTCACATTCAACACTCAACACTTCCGCAATTCCAATTACATGCAGGTTCATATATTGTGCAAATAGGGGCAAAAGAACTCTATAGGTCGACGCCCCGAACAAATAGCATTTTAACATAAAAAAATTAAAAAGTAGCCTACTCTGTTAATTACAGTATTAAGAGGTAAAGGAGGTTTTTAACCGAAAAGTATTTTATACTAGTTAGGAATATTTTGTAGCTGCGTTGTATCGGGTCTACCAATCCTTCATCACCTCGTTCTTGCCATATTTCTATCCATCTCTAAACTGTCTTAAGACTGCATGGTATTGCTTGTGCTATTGCTTAGGGGACCATGTGAGGGACCATGTGAGCCTCTCACACGCCAATAATACGGCCTCAATTCACCTGTGATAGGATAGAAGCCATCTTATTACAATGTTACAGTATAACGCCGGAATACACACACTGTGTATTCAGCACTACCTGTTCACTCCCTTCCCCTCCTTTTCAGTACTGGAGTGGCCTTCAACACTATAACACTTTACTCTCTCCCCTCCTTTTCAGTACTGGAGTGGGGCAGTGTTGATTGTTTATGTCGGGACACCATTAAATGTGCGTGCGTATACTATGAACCACAACCTGTTTCAGGACTGACAAGATAAGAACTGATAGTGCATGAAAGGAAATTGTATTTAACATGATCCCCTTGCTTTCTTCTCTCAACACTTCTCTAACATTTGCTTCAGAATAAATGTTGAACGGATTCTGTGATAGTACACAGCCAGGGCCGGATTAACGGGGGGGCTGAAGGGGCTGCAGCCCCGGGCCCCGCGTGCTAAGGGGCCCCGGCCCTTGGCCGAACCTAAAATTGTACAAAAAGGCCTGCTGCTCCACCTTCGTGCATGTATATGAATATTTACGCTCGCAAAATATCAAACATGCACTCTTCCTTCCTTCCTTCCTTCCTTCCTTCCTTCCTTCCTTCCTTCCTTCCTTCCTATCAGCTGTCCGCGTTAGTATTTCATCACTGCTAGAATCAATTACCGTCCGGAGACACAAATCCTCGCTACTTACGCACTGTAATTATTGTAAAGGTTATTACTAATGAAAATTTAAATTTGGCAGCTTGCGAGTACGGGCAGAGGGGGAAGGGGTAAGAGGTCTAGGAAGTGAGCGGGAGGGGACAGGGGAAGCACGGTGGAATGCGCTTGCTATACTATATCTTTGCATCAGGAAGAGAACTTCCAGTTCACCTCTGATTATTGAACCATTCGTAAGTTACAACTGTAATGTTCTTGTAAAATGGATAGAAAATATCCTAGAGGTGCCAAAACACGTAAGTTCTGTTTTGTATGTCGATTTGATAGTGATGATGAGACAAATGTAAAAGATGTTTTGGCATTATGAAATATTAACATGAAAAATAGAGAAAAATTGTAGTCTATTTCAACACTTCCCTATTCATCAATTTAAGTGGAAGTAGTTCTATAACGACTATGCTAGTCTTATGTGTTGTTACGAAGAAGGGGCCCCACATTTTTAAATAGCTCAGGGCCCCCAAACACCTTAATCCGGCACTGTACACAGCCGTGACGTACAAATTTCTTTATATAAGTCGCTTCTAATGTTCCATCGTCGACTTTGACATCTAAAGTCTGATTCCAATACAGCGTAGATTGTTTCGGTCAATGCCGGTAGATCTAGAAATCTTTACCATTTTTTCATGTCTCCCAAAGTCGAAGTCTTTTTTCATAGTTAACGAATCAAGTAACATCGACGTTCAGTCTCTGCACTTTTGCACCATTACATTTAAGGAGCAGAGCGCTTCTCGCGTTCCAACACCGTTTCGAAAACTCATGATGCATGTGAGTTTCACAATTGTTTTATATTCAGGTGTGTATCCCATTTGTTCCCGCTGTTCCAAAAATGGAACATTTCTTAAAAGCTATTGTGTAGGTATATTTCATAATTTTGAGGGAATATTTACTTCACATCGTTTAGAGTTGGCAAGACTGTGTTGCTTAGAGTGATAATCAATTGTTTCTCAGCTGTTTGTTTACAGATGTGTGCTTTTAAACATGGCTTCCCCATCAGCAGCATGCAAAGGGTAAGTTTTTTGTTTGTTTCATAAACATGAAATGCATTCTCATCAACGTAGTTATGGAAATAGAAAGACTAGAGTTGTAGTTAACCGAACATAGCATTAAAACTCTATTACTCGAGTTAATAATAACCTTCCTGAGCTGCTATAATGTCACGTTCCATTTTTGGAACAGCGGGCATGAATGGGATGGGGTTTATCATTGCTAGCTTGTTCTATTGTTGGCACTAAGGACACGACTATTATTGATGTTTACAGTTGTTATTACATTCTTTCTAATTTTATCATCCAGAAATATTGGGATTCTCACTATTCTTTTGTGTTTCTCTGTAGACTGTCAGTTCATGAGATACAAGAATGTCTGAATGAAATGGAGACGGCAGCTGTCATTTTGGACACAGATGTGTTTATTGGGCCGCCGGAGAATTACTTAGGGTCGGATGAAGATAGTGGAGATGAAGATGCGGAAGACATTGATCACTTATCGGGCAACCAGCTCCGAGGTCATGCGGAGGCAACTGTACGGAGAATCATAGACCAAGAAGTTGTAGATATACATTTAGGTTTGGATGAGTGTAACAGTGAACAGACTAAATCAAATGAAAAGTGTGTCCATTCAGTTGACTTACAAAGTTCGGGAGTATTCGATAGTCATAGAACAAAAAAAAAAAAAAAAAAGAAAGACAGCATCTACGCCACCAAGAAAGTGGGAAGAAGTTGACATTCAGCAAAAACAAGAAAAGGAATGGTCACTTCCTGATTTCCTTTCAAAAGACTACACACCGATTGATTTATTCGAACTTTTTTATGACCAGCAAGTAATCGAAATGCTGGTTAACTATTCAAATACATACGCGGCCCAAAAAAATGACATAGGGCATAATGTCACTTGCGAGGAAATGAAAGTGTTTCTTGCTATACTGCTTGTAAGCGGATACACGAGAGTTCCTAGGTATCGTTTATATTGGGAAGAGTCTCCGGACAGCCATAATGAAGCTATTGCAACAGCCATGTCTAGAAACAGGTTTGAACAAATCATGAGATACTTACATACGTGTGATAACAATAATCTAGACAAACATGATAAATTCACTAAAGTTCGACCTCTTTGGAAGATGATGAATGAGCGGTGGCTAAAATTCTATTTCAATGATGTAAATATCTGTGTTGATGAGGCTATGGTGCCTTATTTTGGGAAACATGGAACTAAACAACATATGATGGGTAAACCAATAAGGTTTGGGTACAAAGTTTGGTGTACATGCAATCGTCTAGGTTACGTTATTCAGGCTGATCCATATCAAGGAGCCAGTACAGGAAACACAAGGACTGATATTGGAGTTGGTGTAGGTGGATCCGTTGTTTTAGACATGGTATCATTATTACCTAAGGACATCAGCTATAATATTTATTTTGATAACTATTTCACCTCAATCAAACTGTTGGAGGAACTCCAGAAAAGTGGACATAATGGAACAGGAACAATACGTCAAAACAGGTTAGGGGGAGTTCAGCTGATGAATGCTAAGGAGTTAGCCAAGAAGGGAAGAGGATCACATCATCAGTTAACTGATGCTGAAGGTGGAATTACCCTTATCCGGTACAACGATAACAGCATTGTTACCGTAGCCTCGACTCAGGCAGGAGTTAGTCCTCTTGGAACAGCGAAGAGTGATGTTCCTCAGCCGGCAACAATAGTGAACTACAACACATACATGGGTGGCGTTGATCGAGTCAACGAAAATGTTGGGGGCCTTAGAGTGTCCATAAGGATGAAGAAATGGTATTGGCCATTGTTCGCATTTCCCCTAAATGTGTCTGTGAATAATGCTTGGTTGCTTTATCGCTTTTCCAGGAAGTATAAAGACCAACCACTCGATTTCCTGGCATTTACTAGGAGGATAGCTGTACCATATCTACAAAAATATAGTTCAAGAGCTTCCTTAGGCCGATCACCAAGGCAGGTCTGCCCAGTAAACAAAAGAGTTTCAGATGAAGTGCGTTTTGACAAAAAAGGTCATGCAATTGCTTCAAAGGAAAAACAGACTAGATGCGCTCAGTGCAAGAAAAACACTACAAAAATGTGCACGAAGTGTGGCATAGCACTTCACGTCAACTGTTTTGCAGTATTTCATGGCATGTGGGACAGTGACTAAAAAGAGAATGAACCGCTGTAACATAGTGCTTATCTTGTGATCCTTCCTCACTAAGCCAGCAGAGCTTGTTTGTTTGTTTGATTCTTTATTTCAGTGATAATTACAATATTTCCTGTATTTAAATTGTGAATAAAGTGTGTTTTTCTTTTATTTAGTCTTCAATTGAGGGACAATAAATGCAAATGCATTAAAACTCACGTAAATGTAAAATTCGTTGTTGAATAAAACACCCAACCCGTTCGTGCCCGCTGTTCCATTAATGGAACATTCCGAAAAACGTACTACGAATATTCGTAAGATAATTTTAACTACATTACTGTAGTTTTGGGACCCTCTATGTGCAAAAGCGTAATAAATTTTCAAACAAATAAAAAATAAAATAATTTGGGAACAAATGGGGTATGATTCGTACTGCGAAAAATTGTTCTTCTTCGTCAGTGGCATGCAAGTTAATCGCAGCGAGTCATAAGGTTTCTTCCCTGATGCATAGATGGTATTGAATAATCACTTTAACCCTCAGCAAACGTCGGTGGGTCCCTGGGACCTCTCGCAATTTTGTTTGTTCTGAGACATTCCTTTCATGCAATTACCTTGGCAGTGTCAGCACTTTGAAGGTACTCAGTTAACTTCAGACAGCTCTTTTCATGACACCGGAATGTGCTCTGTTGCATTAACTACAAACATGAGTGGTCCGCTGGACCTTACAACGCTGGTGCGACTTACTTTACTGTTGTACGAAAATCCGTAAAAAGTAATACCTATGGCATAACCTGGCCCATCAAAGTTGTGTATTGGCAGTGTTTCTTTTGATGAAAATATGTTTTTTTGCTATTGGCTTTACGTCGCACCGACACAGATAGGTCTTACGGCGACGATGGGACAAAAAAGGGCTAGGACTGCGAAGGAAACGGCCGTGGCCTTAATTAAGGTGCAGCCCCAGCATTCGCCTGGTGTAAAAATGGGAAACCACGGAAAACCATCTTCAGGGCTGCCGACAGTGCTGAAGAAAATATGTTAGCGATGTTGGATAGATGAAGGGGATTCTGACATTGAAGATACTGTGTAACCGTCCAGGCTTCTCCAGCCCTACTAATTTAATATAATATCATTTTACGCGATATCATTTGATATCAAGTTTATCCGCCATCGGCAATTATTTGTAATAACATATTTAGTCAACTTCAATCATTTGTAATCAAGGCCTTTTGGAATCATATTGTATATATGATAACATCGTTTTATTATTTAAATTATTATATTATGTAGGATAAGAATTCATTATGTTGTAAATACGGTCAATATGTTGAGACATATTTGTTTTAATTTCATCTCATATTTGTGTATACGGAGGGTTATTCTTGAAGCTTGGGATTTTGCGTGAGTCATGGGTTTATTTTATGACCAAGGCTAGTAAACAGCGACCCGTGCGCGAGGCTTGCAAGCTGGTCAGCTATATCATCGCCACGCCTTCTGGACTTGTCGAGGAACAAGAGAAGGGGAGTTGATGCTTCGATCTATCGAATCAGATACTTCGTTGTATATGAGTTTTGAGATTGAACTGTTACCAAGAGTGGGGGAGAGCCCGGATATATACTGATTCTCAACACGAGAACGAGACCTTACAACCTTACGACCTAACAACCTTACAACCTTACAACCTAACTACGTGAACTCCATCACTACTACTTCTACTGTGAACATCTACTTTGTACGACGTGATGTGATTTTTGATACAGTGTGTGGTCGCTCCGCGACATAGTTATTTTTGTACAATGTGTTATTGCTTCGATACAGTACTTAGTTGCGGTAATGTTATCGGATCTGCGTGAAAAGAAACAAGCTTACGGCTTGTGTTATATTCAGTAAATATTATGGACGAAGAACTATGTTTAGTTCAAGTCTACGGAATTATGGTACAAGTCTGTATCGTATAAATAGTATAGCTCAGTTGGATTGAGATTTCTATTAATATTGAAAAATTCATATCTCTGAATTTTCTCCTCTTACGATCAAAGCTGATCAGTTTTTTACAAGTATAGAGCCAATGTCTAATTTAAAGACTAGGCAAATAGGGACTGCTAGTCCAGATAGCCCGTACCATATCAGAGAAGGAAGGAAGGAAGGATGTCCATGGAGCAAATTCTACATCGAGAAGGAGACCACGGAAAACAGATTACTTCAACGGAAGCTGCAATTGGTGAGCTTCAATTAGATAAAGCAAGCAATAGTAAATTCAGTAAATTCTAAATCCCTCCACGCTTTAAGGAAACTTTTCCGATTCATCTCATTTTTTTGTATAATAAATTCATTTGTATTTTATATTGCGTTAATTTTCTTTCTTAAGCGATACTTAATGGTTAATTATTTAAAATCCTACCCCTGTGATTTAAGTATAAGTCTCTATGCTAGTAAATATAAATTTTGGTTTACAGTTTTATTTAAAACTGTAACCATGGCGCCCAAACATTACATAGAGAAATGGGGAACCATGGAATGTAAATTGTTTCTATTTGCGTGGCAATTTGCGGGCAAGCCACAAATAGTTTATTTAATATTCATGTGTCCCAAGATAATAACTTTCATCTCCTCAAGTGTCATGACGAGAGGGAACAGTTACATTTGTCGCACCAACGTGGAGCTCGAAAACCATTAAGTATTCGTGGAAAGAAAGCAGTAAAGTAGAATCTGTGTTTGTGGGGTTAAGTGAGTGTCCATATAATTTGTATGTGTGATTTTGGGGGAATCATGGCTGCACAAGGTGAAAAGGACATGAAATTACGTAGCGGAAACTTAGTAAAGGGAGGCGAGACGCTGAATTCTAGGAATGTTGTAGATGAAAGTACTGAAGTAGATAAATCGGTAGAGAGTGGTGGGAGCATGGAAAATAGTACAGAATCTGATGTAGCTAGGACGGAGGGCGAGAAAGGTAATACGAATAGTGAAATGAATATTCAACAATTGTTTATGATGATGCAAGGGATATTGCAGCAAACGGATGAAATTAGGAAGGAAATGAAAGTGATAGATGAAATTAGGAAGGAAACGAAAGGGATAGATGAAATTAGGAAGGAAACGAATGAAATTAAGAAGGAAGTAGAGAGAACGAAAACCGAAATTAGCAGAGAAATAGAACAGACGAAAACCGAAATTAGCAGAGAAGTTAATGCTAAGATGGATGCTTTAAACCATAGATTAGATGAAGCACTAGAACAGCAGAAACTTTTTGAGAATCAGTTAGCGGAACAGGAGATGAGACGCAGCCAACATGAGAAAGTGGTAGAAAGAAAGTTAACTGAACATAAAACCGAAGTCATAGAGTTGGTAGAGAAAGAAAATAGTAAAGTTAAAGAACGAGTACAACAACAATACGATGATCTGTGTGGTAAGGTAGAGATTAATGCCAAAATATGTAATGAAAATTTTAAGAAAGCAGAGGAATGTGCTGTTGAAATTAAAGCCATCAAGGAAAGACAGGAACACATTGCGAATGACGTGAAAAGAATTAATGAACGTATTGATAGGTTGGAGGCACAAATACGTAAAGAAATCAGAGAAAAGCAAGGTAATATAGGAAGTCAGTGCCATGGTACAAATTTCATATATGAAACTGAACTACCTAAATTTAATGGGAGGTAGACAAACCCTTTAGATTTTTAAACACTGTTAAGAAACGGTTTGAAAAGCGAATCGAAGAAGGAATCATTGAATGGGAAGAAGCGTTAGAAATAATTGGTAAAGCTTTTATTGGGGAAACGAAATCATGGTTTGCGGTGTATAAGAGTGGCATGACCAGTATGGTGGAATTCCAGAAATATTTCACGGAAAATGTTTGGAGTGAAGCTATACAAAGCAGGGAAAGAGAACGCATTGTCTTTGGGAAATTTAGGCCACACGAAGGAGTTTCTATGACCGAATATTCTCTAGCCCACGTTATGATTTGTAAAAACGTAGATGGGATGTCAGCGGAGAGAGATATTGTGAAGTTATTACTCAGACATTTTCCCAACAAAATCTGCGAAGCTAGCTGTATGCAACAGATAGAGTCTATTCAGGGAATGGAAAGATTGCTAGCAAGTTTCGATGCGTTAGGAAATAGTAATAGTACACGTGAGCACACAAACTATCAACCACCACCCAGAATACAAGAACACAATCACCGTGGTCAGTTTCAACCGAGACAACAACCTGTAGGTAATCAGTCACACCAGCAAAATAGGAATGTTCAGAGGGAACGCAATGTAGAGGAAGGTACAAGCCAAAATCAGGATACAAGGAGATAAAGTAATGTAAACTGATAGTAGACGGTAATGAGAGATCAGATTATCAGTCTTCAGAACATGTTGCGAGAAATTGTGTAATGACGCACATGAATTTTGATCTCGATGTTAGATATGAGTTATTACGGGACGTGGAAGTGGATCAAGTCGAAGTTGGTAGTAAAAGTGAGAACCCGGTTGTTACGATCGTTATATGGAGGGCGCAGTAACACGCTTTATTGGATTCAGGCAGTCAAAGATCATGTGTAAGTTTGAAGTGGTATGAGGACAGAAAGAAGGAGAATATTGAGATTGAGGAAATGCCTGTGAAATCCACATATATCGTCACTGCTGTAGGTAAACGATCCAAGCAAATATGTAAACAAGTTGCCATACCTATTTGTATTAACGGGAAATCGAAAATTCAGATCTGTCTTGTTATTCCGAATCTTATATTTGATGTTATCTTGGGATCTGACTGGCTAAGTTTATATTCAGCTCGACTAGATTACAATGATGCGATAGTATATTTAAGGTGGGATAACGAGGATGTTAAAGTCACGTGGGATGCCGAAGTTCAGACGAAAGTGGAGGTTTGTAACATGTGGTGTGTTAATGAGGTTTCAAAAGATGAAGAAGAGAGAGCGGATTTTAAGTTGTGTGAAGTGTGGTTAGAGGAGAACCACGATGATGCTTTAAGAGAAGCGGTAGATAGTAGCAATTTGGAAGAAGGTCAGAGGGACCGATTGTTGTATGTGTTGAGAGAACACAAGGAAGTATTTTCACCGAAACCTGGCAAAACACACGTGTATGAACACTCATTTTCAGTGCTGGATAAAAGTATATTCGCTGGACCAAGATATCCGATACCACATAAATATGCTAAAGCGGTAGACAATCAAATTGAAGCTATGTTAGAGGATGGTATTATTGAAGTTTCGAGTAGTCAGTGTGTCAATCTTTTATTGAGTAAAGCGACAGGTCTTAGCTGTAGTAAGATTATTAGTGACAAGTATGTTCACGAATTAGGTACGCCTAGGAGGTTATTATCTGATAGCGGATCTCAATTTACCTCGAAGAAGTGGAAGGCTGTGATGACAGAGTTAGGTATCACACATGTTTTTTCCTCAATTAGGAATCCGCAAGGGAATATGTGTGAACGCACGATGAAGGAATTAGGTAGGATGTTTCGATCTATAGTTCATGACAAGCACACTGCGTGGGTTGGTTCTTTAGCGTTGATTGAGAAATGGATTAACATGGTTCAGCATGATAGTACGAAATTCACCACATTAGAGGTTCATTTTGGCAGCAATCCAAGGAATGAGCTGGCAAAAATACTAGGTATTACACAGGAACCTCAGCGGGACTGTCAGATATATGTCAGATTAGCGAGAGAGAATTTGATTAATGCGGCTGAGAAGCGTAGCAGACAGCAGAAACGTCAGGTGTTAGACGAATTTCAGGTAGGAGATTCTGTTCTGTTACGTGTTCCCATGCTCTCGTCCAGTGAAGAGAAGGTGACGAAGAAATTCTTTTTGTTGTATCAGGGTCCATTCCAGATTCATTGTCGGGTTGGTCCTTGTGCATACAGATTGAAAGATGGTAATCGTGTCATGTTGGGCACTTATAATATTCGTTCTCTGAGACGATATATTTCTGCGAATTAAGTGTAATGTCTCCCAGATGTTGTTTTGACAACATTAAATGTACTTGAGTTAGAAAACGTGAATTCATGTATAGGTTGTGAACCTAGACCTGACACCATTGTAGAAGCCATGAGTAACTTGGGATTTTTTTTGAAACTGCAGAAGGAAACTAATGCAATAATTTTCTAAGTATATACTTTTTTCGCAATGAAAACAAGAAATTGCTTGCGGCCATCTATGAGAGGTAAGCCACGTGTGATTACGTGTGTGTGTGGTGTATATATTAATATAACCTGAAACTGCCGAACACTTTGATGGTGAAGTGCAAAGATAGAGTTATTTACCTGTTGTTGTAAATATTATGAGTGTCGCTGACAAACTTTCGCAAGAAAATCGGCAGGAATTATTACTAATGTTATCTGGTATCGTTGATATAGACACTCTACAGTGAGATACAAGATTTGATTATGTATGTTTTTATTAAGTGTGTTACAGATGTAGTGATGTATATATCAACCATTTTGTTGTAGTGTGTTATTTTCATATATGTTATATCTGTAAATAACAGGAGGGCGTATGTAACCGTCCAGGCTTCTCCAGCCCTATTAATTTAATATAATATCATTTTACGCGATATCATTTGATATCAAGTTTATCCGCCATCGGCAATTATTTGTAATAACATATTTAGTCAACTTCAATCATTTGTAATCAAGGCCTTTTGGAATCATATTGTATATATGATAACATCGTTTTATTATTTAAATTATTATATTATGTAGGATAAGAATTCATTATGTTGTAAATACGGTCAATATGTTGAGACATATTTGTTTTAATTTCATCTCATATTTGTGTATACGGAGGGTTATTCTTGAAGCTTGGGATTTTGCGTGAGTCATGGGTTTATTTTATGACCAAGGCTAGTAAACAGCGACCCGTGCGCGAGGCTTGCAAGCTGGTCAGCTATATCATCGCCACGCCTTCTGGACTTGTCGAGGAACTAGAGAAGGGGAGTTGATGCTTCGATCTATCGAATCAGATACTTCGTTGCATATGAGTTTTGAGATTGAACTGTTACCAAGAGTGGGGGTGAGCCCGGATATATACTGATTCTCAACACGAGAACGAGACCTTACAACCTTACGACCTAACAACCTTACAACCTTACAACCTAACTACGTGAACTCCATCACTACTACTTCTACTGTGAACATCTACTTTGTACGACGTGATGTGATTTTTGATACAGTGTGTGGTCGCTCCGCGACATAGTTATTTTTGTACAATGTGTTATCGCTTCGATACAGTACTTAGTTGCGGTAATGTTATCGGATCTGCGTGAAACGAAACAAGCTTACGGCTTGTGTTATATTCAGTAAATATTATGGACGAAGAACTATGTTTAGTTCAAGTCTACGGAATTATGGTACAAGTCTGTATCGTATAAATAGTATAGCTCAGTTGGATTGAGATTTCTATTAATATGGAAAAATTCATATCTCTGAATTTTCTCCTCATACGATCAAAGCTGATCAGTTTTTACAAGTATAGGGCCAATGTCTAATTTAAAGACTAGGCAAATAGGGACTGCTAGTCCAGATAGCCCGTACCATATCAGAGAAGGAAGGAAGGAAGGAAGGAAGGAAGGAAGGAAGGAAGGAAGGAAGGAAGGAAGGAAGGATGTCCATGGAGCAAATTCTACATCGAGAAGGAGACCACGGAAACCAGATGACTTCAACGGAAGCTGCAATTGGTGAGCTTCAATTAGATAAAGCAAGCAATAGTAAATTCAGTAAATTCTAAATCCCTCCACGCTTTAAGGAAACTTTTCCGATTCATCTCATTTTTTTGTATAATAAATTCATTTGTATTTTATATTGCGTTAATTTTCTTTCTTAAGCGATACTTAATGGTTAATTATTTAAAATCCTACCCCTGCGATTTAAGTATAAGTCTCTATGCTAGTAAATATAAATTTTGGTTTACAGTTTTATTTAAAACAACCTTACAAGCCACAAATAGTTTGTTTAACATTCATGTGTCCCAAGATAATAACTTTCATCTCCCCAAGTGTTTTGGATGAGGTGAAACAGTTACAACTGATTATACACAAAGTGACAACAGCTCAAGTTCAGATTTATAGATGATCCTCAATTTGAGGGATAGTTTAGTTTTATATCGAGGTGAATCGGGAAAGAACAAATATATGCTTTTCATCTTGCTATTATGAGTAGGATATATTTTCATGTTTCAAGTGTGTACGTGAATGACTATATGAAACAGGTTTCGGAAGTACCTAAAATATAAGAACTGCTGGTTTGCACATAACTTTGTTTATGAATACATCATTTCATAACTTCATTGTTGGAACCTTTATTTATATTGCGATTACACTATTCGAAATGTTTTGTATATCTATTAATAGTTTATTAGAATACTTTTGACATACTTTATTGAAGTAGACAATTAGTTACATGATATTTCCAAAACCGAATTACTACTATTGTACGGAGTTATTCCTTAGAGAAATTAGGACAAATGATTAGAATTAATAGTAACTAAACACAACATTGTTGATAAAATGCCTTTTTTCAGGAATTGAAAACCTTATTCAGCCTTAAACATGTAGCGTCCCGCGGACCTCACAAAGCTGGTTATGTTCCACAAGTGTCACGACGTTTGCTAAGGGCTAAGAAAGCGGGGCTGGTCGTTACTTTAATAACTTTCGCATAAACTCTGACTGGGCCAGTGGATTTACCATTTTTTGGAAGTTTATCAGCATTCACTAATTCACTCTATGTGATTTTAGAACTGGTTTAAATTATTCTTTTCAGGGAAGTCACCTTTGTCATCCTTGAAGATATGTTTGATGCATTCCCTCCATCTTTTAAGCTATCTTCAACCCCTAGAATAAACTCACTGTTGACATATCTAAGGATATGACCACTTCTTTTCCGTTCGAGACCACTCAATTTTTTATATGGTCGTATTTCTCCTGAAGTACCTCAATTTCCTAAAATTTACCAGACAACCATGATTCCAGTGATTCTCGACAGGTTTTACGCCTTGGTGCTGGCTTTTGTACTGAATGGAGATATTAATTTTTTTATTTCTTTTTTTCTGTCATAAGATCGAGGATTTTATCAGTCGTCCTGTTTTGCCTTTTGTTCCTGTTGTTCATTAGCTCAATGTTATATTTCTGGACTTGAATTATACTAGTTTTCAAGGAGTTTCACTGTGGATTCAGCTTCTATTAGCTGAGTCTAATCTGGTCGATTGCTTTGATATATTCCTCCAAAACATTTGCCACATGAGCTTTTTCTTCAAACGTTGTTAATTTTCTGACATATATATTCTTCTGGATACCTGATTAATCCTTCTGACTTTTCTGACTGGGTTGTAATCACTATTAATATCAGCACCAGGATATGTTTTTACAGATTAAACATACTTGTTCTCTCTTTTCCACCAAAATAAAAGCGATCTGATACCTTACAATCTTTTCTAGCAGCGAGTGATGTCCGTGTGTATAGCCTCCAAGGGTGAAGTTTGAAGAATGTGATGGAAACAAAAACTTTATGTTTCACACAATATTGTAGCAATCTGTCTCCTCTCGTGTTTCGTTCAACAAGACCATAGCTTCTTAGAGAATTACTTTCAGCATGAAAACCAATTTTCGAGTTTAAAACACACATAAACAATGCTATCTCTCCTTTTCCTGGTAATTTTCGTTACCCCTTCCAAGGTATCATAAAATGACTCTAATTCTTCGTCGTCCTTGTCTGCTGTTGGTGCATCAACTTGAATAATATTCATAGCTCGATGTGGTGTTTGTAATCTTAATAACGTTACTCGATCATGAATTGGAACGAAATAGAGAACTGATTTTGCAATCACTGACATTACAAGCACGGAAAACCCATACCTGTTGTTAGTATCTCCCAGTGAAGTATGAAAACCGTTATTTGGTCCTGTGAATGCCAGAGAATGTCCGTTTCAATCTGCATCTCTCTGTCTCCACATTATAAAATTTTCCAGCCATATATAAACTGTGTACATCCCACGGGAATATTCGATCTTTGTTGCCATATCTATACCAATATATGAAGAGAGACTGTGAGTTTGTGGCTTTGTAATCTCAAAAACTATTGGACCGATTTTGAAATTTCTCTCACCAGCTACTAGATATCATCATTCCGAATAACACAGATACAGAGATGGCGAACCTATTACACGCGTGCCGCTATGTGACACGTGAAAACGATTTACGTGGAACGCCGCACCATATACTCACATGTTTTAATATTTTAACATGTAATAAATAGGTCAGAAATCTAACAATCTATTATATTTTAACACTATGCTTTAATATGTCACAATTAATTCTATGGCCATATTAGTACACAATTTATTCAATTAAACCAAAATAATATATCTTTTTCTTAACATTTACCTGTTTTTGAAATGTAATTTTTAGTGGTGTTTGCAAAATAATAGCATGAAACGTTCAGTCCCATGGATTTATATGTAATGCAATCCAATACCCAAACGAAGTCAAATGAGGGGTTTCACGGAAAACCTCTGATATTCCGGAATGATGTACAGGCTGCCCTCGAAAGAGATTCCAATATTTACTGAGGAGGCAGCACGCAACAAATGAAAGAAGAAAAGGTTCTATAAACATCGGTCGCAAACCCAGTATCTTTGGAAACTTTGTCTGCTACCACTACCATCAATGATCACCGTGTCTTTGATCTACACTTCAAGATATGTGTTTGATGTGACCGCCATCCATTACTACACAGCCTTCCACTCTACGTCGCATGGAATCACGCACTAATTGGAACACCCTGGATGTTGCCGAATTGCACCACAGGCTTTGAACATGCGCTCTCTTAGTGTATCCACATCATTTATGGGGACCACATACATCATGGTATTTATATGTCACCAAAGCTAAACATCTGAAGGATTAAGTTCAGGCGAACGAACAGGCCAAGGTACTGGCTCTCTCCCGGAAGACCCGTATTAGATGTCATTTAACACTACGATGAAATGGGCCGGTGCCGCATTGTTCATGTACCCACATTTGCAGTCGTTTACGACCAATGATTAGGTAGGGAGTCTTACCTAGTCAGCGATCGGGAACAGACGTCCTGAGTGGAGTGTGCCGGTAGTACGGGAGTAAGTGTGAGTGCTAAATGGAAAAGTAAAACGGGAGGGAAGAGGAAGATGATTGGTGTGGATCAATATCGGCTAGTCATTGGAATATGGCAGGGGAGGTGGAAGAACGAAACAGCCAGGAATGAAGGAGGTAAAGTGGAAACAAGAATGATGGGTGAGTTGAAACTGGTAGCAGCGGTGATTATGGTACTGCTTGTTATAGGGGGTGCGGAAATAAACCTCCGCCCGACTTCCAGTGGCAACATGAACTGTGAAGACGTGGAGGTCATAAAAAGAGTGGTTAAAGAAGTGATGGAAGAAGTGTGCCTGTTTGAGCAGATTAAAAATATGATGAAGGAACAAATGAAAGAATTTGAAAATATGAGGCGTTGGATACAGGGAAAAACAGACGAAACAATGAACAAAATGGAAATCAACGAGAGAGAGAAATTATATCACTCAAGGTAAAAATAAGGGAGATAGAGGAAGAGGTGGTGAAGCTGAAGGCAGAAATAGAAGACAGTAGCTAAGAACGCAGGAAGAAGTGTTTATTTATATATGGAGTGCCGGAAGAAGTAGGAGAGAACAAAGTGTCGACAACCTACAAAGTTGTGGAAGTCATCCAAAAAATGATGAAAATTAACTTTAGTGAAGCTGATGTTGATGATGTGGAAAGAATAGGCTAAGCACGGGGTAATAGGCCGATAAAAGTGAAGTTGTTTTCCACCCTGATGGCGAAAATAGTGATAAGAGGAGCGGACAATATACGGGAGTACAAAAATTTGGATTAAAATAGACATGGGAAGAGAAGGGATTGAGAATATAAACACTCTGAAGAAACATTTGGCCAGGGCTAGAATGCAAGGGTTAAGAGCCTACATTAAGGGTCAAATATTAGTGGTTATTTATTTATTATTTATTTATTTATCGTATGATGAATCTATGTACACACATGTATATAGTTCAGGGTAAATGTGCGTAGTCACAATTCCGTACAATACTATAACTTTAGGTCTAGCATTTTGACCCAATCAATGGACCAGATTTTGGACAGTAGCAAAATTACGGGAAATGGATGAGAATATGAAGAACGAAGTGCTAATGGGGAAGAGAGTGGAAGAAAAGCAAGTTAGTAAATCCGGTGAAGACGGGCATGGGGATAAAGAAAAAAACAAGGAAAATAGGGCATTGGAACAGAGCTTGCAGCAAGAAGAAATCAGCAGGGCAGAGAAAGGTGTGCATGCTATCCTCGAATCGATCGTAGAAGAAGCCAGGGAAGCAGCAATTGAGATAAGGAGGGAGACCAGGACAGTAGTTAATTAGGTGAGGACTGACGCCAGTGTGAGTGAAGAAAGGAAGATACAGGGAGTGAATGAAGTACAAGATGTGACAAGTGCGCATAAACGAAGTGAAAATACGGCTTGGAGGGAGGAAGCAGAAGCAAAAAGTGTCTTGGCGGAAGGGAGAAGCTTGAGCCTAAAAGAGATATGGGTTAAGAAGAGCAAATTGGATGAAGGTGTAGTGACAAGAAGTAAGAAAACAAACAATAGTAGTAAGCAAACTATTTAAGCACAGGAGAATAGTGAAGTGTGTGTGTTATTTGCAACTGAGACAAGAGCGGTTAAGTAGTTAAATTAGTAGGCGGGGAAGTGTGTATTATAAGTGCTGTCATTAGATGGTATTTGTTAGGTTCACCAATTAAAAATCAGAAAACACCCCGCCGAAGTCATATATTTTTACTTTTTATTCAGAAGAAAAACAAGCACTTCTCTATGTCAGCCATTCACATTTTTTTCAACACCCACACACACTCTCCAACCCAGACATCTCTCTCTACTGCCAACCCCATCATATTACATTTAATTTCAAATATGTTACAAACTCAACATCCTCCCACCTTGAGTTGTGGGAACAACTCAACACATCATTTATCCACATGACAATACAAAACTGAATTTACTATACACAATACAAAACAGCTAGATCACCTCTCCCCTTTTCTTGTCTCTTTTGGAACTCAAAATAAATAAAAACACTTGAGATAAATATCATTCAATCCTCAAATCTTTTGGGTTTAATCACCAGTCTCCCACTACTAGTTTTCAGTTTGGAGCTATCGGTCGATGATTTAATTGTCCTTCGGTCACTTTCTTTCTTTTCACACAGCTTAAATTGTCTGAAGACATGGTCTTCTGCAGATGTCACTTCGAGTGGGTATACCTTCTGCACCGGTCTCACGAGAACCCCTCTTTCAGTCTTCAGACGAACAAGTCTCACAACACCACCTTTGCCAGGGATAACTTCCATCACTCTTGCCAACGGCCAATTCAGTCTCTTGGGGCTGTCATTGTCTACTAGTACTACTTCATCCACGAAGGGTTTGTACTGACTTTTTGTATGGTGGTTCTTCTGAATTAGTTGTCCAAGATACTCATTCCTAAACCTCAACCTTAAAGTTTCTTTTATTTTCTGTCTATATCTGTATCTTTTGTCGAATCTTACATTTTCTATCATGTCGATATCGGGCATTCCAACCTCCTTGACCTCTTGCAGAAACATTGCAGGGGTTATTGCCGTCAGGTCACTTCCATCATTGGACAGGTAGGTAAGCGGCCGAGAATTCATCACAGCTTCGATGTCACACAAGACTGTCATCATTTCTTGGTACGACAAGCACGAATTTCCCAGAACTTTCCTGAGCATTTGTTTGAGAACACCAATCAATCTCTCCCACCAACCTCCCCACCATGGTGCAGCGGGAGGATTAAATTTCCATTCAATTTCATTTGCAGAACTATATTCAATAATTTTATCCCACTGAATCGTCTCCAAGGCATTACAGACGCCATGAAAATTCGTCCCATTATCACTGTAGACTATCGCTGGCCTTCCACGTCTGGATACAAAGCGTCGAAAGGCTTCTAGGAATGTTGAGGTAGCCAAAGATGTCACAAGCTCCAGATGGACCGCACGAAAAACAGCACACGTGAACAAACAGACCCAGGCTTTCTCTCCTCCTCTCAAAATCAAAGGTCCTGCAAAGTCTACCCCTGATATCTCAAAAACCGAAGCCTCTCTCACTCTGTCAACGGGTAGATGAGCCTGTTCCGCTTCAAGATGTTTTCCATGGTATCTTCGGCAGACAACACATGATGCAATTGCACTCTTCAGAGTTCTTCTTCCACCGAGGATCCAGTATTTCTGTCGGAGTCCGCTGAGCAGAATCTGTGTACCAGCATGACATAACTCTTTGTGTTTTTCCCTAATGAGAGCACGAACTAAAGCATGTTTTGCAGGAAGGATAATAGGACAGCGGAAAGCGTAATCATCCCGACGTGCTATTATCTTTGTTTTCAGTCTCATCACTCCCTCGTCATCAGTGAAAACACAGAGTGTGCTAAATCTCTCGTCCTTTACATCTACAAAACACTCTTTTTGTATGAACTTCATCACAATTTTCTCCGCTCTGGTCGTCTCCTCAACTGATAGTTCTGCGTATATCCTAGTTAATTTTTGTTGTTGACAATTGTGCAGAAATCTCAAGATCCACCCCATCATGCGAACTGTTTTCCGAAAACTCGAGAAATAGTCGAGGTGCCACTCTTGCGTATTTGACTTATTTTCTATTGCGGTCATAGTGTTGACTTTTCTTCTTTTTTCTTCGAACACTTCTTCATCGTTTCTTGTAACTTCGGAGCAGGGCCATTGAGTAGGGGATTGTTTCAGCCATTTCGGACCCTCCCACCATCTCTGTTCCAGTAAATGCTTTGGATCACATCCTCTTGATGCCAGGTCAGCTGGATTCATGGTTCCAGGAACATGTCGCCACTGTTCAGTTCTGGATAATCTTCGGATTTCTTGAACTCTATTCCATACGAATGTTCCCCAAGGTTCGTCTAATTTTATCCAGGATAACACTGTCGATGAGTCACTCCAATAATGAACAATAATTTCCTTTGACCTTAATGATGGTAACACTGATGTGGCAAGTCTAACACCTATGGTAGCTGCTAATAATTCCAGACGTGGTATGGTGATCTTCTTCTTGGGTGCCACTCGTGCCTTTGCTTGTACAAGCCGTAGATCCACGTTATCAATCCTCTGTACTCGCAAGAATATAACTGCTGCATATGCGGTTTGACTAGCATCGCAGAATATATGTACAGAGATATCTTCAACCGATTGCAGCCTTCCAATCAGACATCTGTGAATCTTAATCTCAGCCAGGAGAGGTAGTTCTGCCAACCATTTCAGAAACCTTTTCTTTGTCGATTCATTTACCTCAGTGTCCCAGTCCAGCTCAGAAGCCCAAAGTTCCTGCAGAATTAATTTAGGGCAGAGAGATACAGGACATGAAAAACCAATAGAATCAAATAATCTATGAGCAGCTCTTAGTATTGTCCTCTTTGTTATTACATCAGGTATGATATCAAAGACATGTGCCAGATTCAACTCCATAGTATCGTTTTCTTTATTCCAAGCGAGTCCCAACACTTGTGATAGGTTTTCAGTTGTTTTGTCGTGAGAATACTCCCACCCTCGCAGGTTGAAAGATGCCTTCTCCATAATTATTTTTGCCTCTTTCATGAATGAATTGAGCTCAGCTTCATTGTTAACACTTGTAGTACAATTATCTACATAGAAACATTCTTTCAGTCTTTCTATTGTCGGAACCAAGTAGGGATTGTTATCAACTGCTTCTCTCTTCATCTCGTTCAAATGGAATTCTATTGTTGCCGACAGCAAGAAAGGAGAACATGCAAGACCGAAAACAACTCTATTATGACGAAACACTTTCATCTTTTCTGTACTTTCCTTATCCCACCAAAAAAATCTTAGAAAGTCACGGTCTCTAGGATGGACGCTTATTTGTAGAAATGCCTTTTCTATGTCTGCGATGACTCCAATATCATTTTCTCTGAACTTGAGTAATGAACTAGGAATCAACTCTATAAGGTTAGGTCCTTTTTCAATACAATCATTTAGAGAAGGAGCGTTCCTCTGTTTCGCAGAGGCGTCAAATACAGGTCTTATCTTGGTGGTGCTGTTCTCTTTCAAGACAGGTCGATGTGGTAAATAGTGTCCGCCATTCGCCAGCTCTTCTTCGGATACCATTGCAATAATTCCTTGCCCCATCCAATCTCGTAAGACACCATCGTATCCTCCATAATGTTGCTCAGTTTGTAGTTTCATTGTGACTGTCTCCAATCTGCGCTGAGCTATTTCGCTATTGTCCGGAAGAGGTGGATGTTGCTCGCTCCAAGGTTGACACACTTCATATCTGTTGTCTTCATTCAGCCTCACAGTCTCAAGGAAATTCTTCCTAACTCGTTCATTCTTCTCGACGGTAGATTCCTTTTCTGCAGGATCAGTAATTCCAAGATTTTCTAAGTCCCAGAGATCACAAATTTTTGTTTGTTTTGAAAACAATGATGTCACCAACAGTGACGCTGCATCCCTTCTAGGTTTATTACTTATAATTTTTCCCATTAGTGTCCACCCTAGAACAGTCTCTACTAGAACTAGACCACACTTTAGTTGATGTATTTTTCCAGTAAGCAATTCACCTGCGACATCTGCCCCCAGTAGAATCTGTATGGGTCCTCGGTCTTGTACGTCTGTAAAACAAATCTTCAGATCCTTTATCTCATTACTCCAAGCACCATTTCTAACATATGGAACATCTTCACAAATTATTTCTTGGCTCAAAACTTGCAGTTCCTTGGAATAGTTTCCCTCTAATCTTCTTAAACTTATGTTGTAACAATCATGCTTTACCTCTTGGGAACGTACTCCCCCAAACAAAGAGTGTATTAGAGTTTTCTTTCCGACTGACTGGTACCCCATTTGTTCAGCTAAGCCACGCACAATGTAAGATTTAGTAGACCCGGTATCAATGATCGCTCGCACTGTTTTTTGTTTACTCTTACCCATAACAACAACCGCCAGAGTTTGTAAATATACCTCAGGAGAACAAGAGACGTTAGCCATAGACTTATCTACATGAGTGGCTTCCTCACTAATCGACTTTCTTTCTCCCTCAAAATTATTTTTTGAAACACTTTCTTTGTCTTTGTCACCAAGTTTATAACATATTAGTACCACATGCTTCCCACCACAAACAATACATCTAATAATGGATTTACAAACTTTACTTTGATGACCTCTCTTTAAACAATTAAAACAACAGTGCTTGTTACTCAAGATTTTCCTTCTTTCCTCCACAGTCATTTGTTGAGCTTTAATGCATTCTGAACTTGAATGAAGTTTAAGACAAAATACACACTCCTGTCTTTTAGAAATATCAGTAGATAACAAGGCAGAAGCAGTGGGGATATTTGGTTCAGCGGCTTCCCTTGGTTTTTTGCCTCCCTTAATCTTGAGCCCTTGGGATGTATTAATGTTGAACCCTTTCATTGCTAATGAAATTCTTTCCTCACTAACAACTTCACTTTGGAGAAAAGCCATGAGCTGTTTCAAACGATCTTTGGAGACAGAATCACATCTGAAAGAAGTATTCCTTTGCCAGGCCCTTAGTAAGTCTTCTGGCAAGGATGATTCAATTAAGGGGTATAGCATTGCAGTGCACTTTTCTGTAGTAACTCCTAAACTTTCCAGAGACCTGAGATGTGATTCTAATTTATCATATAAACTACTAAGTGTTGGTTTTTCTGTAGAATTTACTGCATTGTTTAAAACTAGCTTCAGTAGTTCACGAACGTAAACTTCTACCTGTAAGTCCTCCCTACCAAATCGAGCTTGAAGACTGTCTATCGCTTTATGATAATTGTCGGCAGTCGGAGGGAAACTTGTGACTAACTCGTACGCTCTAGAACCTTCTATCATAGCTTGAATGAGATACTGGAATTTATCTTCCTCCCCCATGTCCTCATCTTCGTGTATTTTACGGAACTGACTCCAAAAATATAACCAGTCAATTATTTCTCCAGAAAACTTCTTCAATTCTATTTTTGGAAGTCTGTATTTCTTTCTTTCAGCTATATTTTCATTTACTACACTTTGGGTAGAGGAAGCCGGCACAGTGGTATTCAAAAATCTTGTTGCTTTAGCCCTACAGCTCAAGAATTTACGTCTATATTCATCAGCTGATTCTTCCTCATCTGCTATTTGATCAACCTCACAATTATCATCTATCATCTGTTGAAATACCAATCCATCTAAATTAGCGATAGTATCATACCTTTCTTGAAGGATTTCTAGTTGTACCTGAATTTCTTCTGTGTCTGGTTCACCGTCTTGTAACGATGACATAACCTCGTTGTATACTCGTGTAAATAACCGCCGCTTTACGGTCCTTGCTTTCGTGAAATTTTCCATCTTTTTTATTTTCACGGGGGTCTTCCTTTATTAATGATGTCCTGTCACGGTCGCCAATAAATGTTAGGTTCACCAATTAAAAATCAGAAAACACCCCGCCGAAGTCATATATTTTTACTTTTTATTCAGAAGAAAAAACAAGCACTTCTCTATGTCAGCCATTCACATTTTTTCAACACCCACACACACTCTCCAACCCAGACATCTCTCTCTACTGCCAACCCCATCATATTACATGTAATTTCAAATATGTTACAAACTCAACAGTATTGGAAGACTGTAAACAAGATGAGGCGGGTATTTGATTAATGAGTAAGGAAGTGAGTGATTGTAAGACATGGATGGTATATGAGCTTATGGTCTACGTTAATTGTTAAAGAATGAGGTAGTAGAGTGGATGTAAAAATTGCGATGAGTTAAGGCTGACGGATGAATAGGGAGATAGTGATGTTTGGTTGGTAACGTATGGAATGGCAAGTGAGATGGTTTCATTTAATCTGGAGAATTGTCTGAAATTTTAAAAGATAATAAGTGAAGCGAGATAACAGAGCTGAACAGTGGACAATAGTAATGAAACGTAAGGAGAATAATTGCACACCGGTACGGCAGTGGATGTAACACGTAAGCTAGGTTTGCAACTTAAGCAAAGCAACAGAGAGGTCAGTGTACAGCAAGAATTACGCTGAGTTGCGAATGGGTATGTTCCTGAATAATTCTCAACGAAACTTGGTAGACATATGACTTACCAACTGCAAAAAGAATACTGTGGAGATAAAACATTCCAATCCCTGCTGAGGGTAGGGAATGGGAGGGGATGACTTGTAATAATAATGGAAAATAACCGATTGTTTATGTGTCGCTGAGACGAATTGAGACGTTCTGGATACCGTTTAAGTCCACGTTCAGCCTCCATTCAGACGGTGGTCTGAGAGAGGCTTAAAAGTAAATAGTATAAAATGACCGAAATTAGAGTTGAATCCATTGCTTTTTGGGTTGCAAGGCTGATTGGTGACAGTCTCATTGACAGCTGAAATCGTGAACAACATATCTACAGCTCGACGGATAAATACACATAGTTATCGTTATCACTATTTTTTTTCAAAGGATCATATACTTCCCAGTCAATTGGAGCTTCCACAAGGACATATTTTTTAACTCGAAAATTAAATAATCTAAAAATTGAAATCAAATATCTAAATAACTTTAAAACTATATAATAGGCCGTAAAATATCAATCAACATCTCAAAATGGAATTCTATAAAAAATTACTTCACACATAACTAACTGGTAATACAAATCTTAAAGGTAAACATTCACAAACTATCCGTGCAACGTCGGGTATTACAACTAGTGAATGTACACTGACTGACAGTGACAATGCAACACCAAGGAGGAGTGGTTCGAAAGGGATGAAAGTTGGGGAAAAAACAGAGACGGCACGGACGAATAATTGATGTTTATTTCAAACCGATATGCAGGTTACACAATGCGCACGGCATCGACTCAGTAGGATGTAGGACCACCGCGAGTGGCGATGCACGCAGAAACACGTCGAGGTACAGAGTCAATAAGAGTGCGGATGGTGTCCTGAGGGATGGTTCTCCATTCTCTGTCAACCATTTGCCACAGTTGGTCGTCCGTACGAGGCTGGGGCAGAGTTTGCAAACGGCGTCCAATGAGATCCCACACGTGTTCGATTGGTGAGAGATCCGGAGAGTACGCTGGCCACGGAAACATCTGTACACCTCGTAGAGCCTGTTGGGAGATGCGAGCAGTGTGTGGGCGGGCATTATCCTGCTGAAACAGAGCATTGGGCAGCCCCTGGAGGTACGGGAGTGCCACCGGCCGCAGCACATGCTGCACGTAGCGGTGGGCATTTAACGTGCCTTGAATACGCACTAGAGGTGACGTGGAATCATACGCAATAGCGCCCCAAACCATGATGCCGCGTTGTAGAGCGGTAGGGCGCTCCACAGTTACTGCCGGATTTGACCTTTCTCCACGCCGACGCCACACTCGTCTGCGGTGACTATCACTGACAGAACAAAAGCGTGACTCATCGGAGAACACGACATTCCGCCATTCCCTCATCCAAGTCGCTCTAGCCCGGCACCATGCCAGGCGTGCACGTCTATGCTGTGGAGTCAATGGTAGTCGTCTGAGCGGACGCCGGGAGTGCAGGCCTCCTTCAACCAATCGACGGGAAATTGTTCTGGTCGATATTGGAACAGCCAGGGTGTCTTGCACATGCTGAAGAATGGCGGTTGACGTGGCGTGCGGGGCTGCCACCGCTTGGCGGCGGATGCGCCGATCCTCGCGTGCTGACGTCACTCGGGCTGCGCCTGGACCCCTCGCACGTGCCACATGTCCCTGCGCCAACCATCTTCGCCACAGGCGCTGCACCGTGGACACATCCCTATGGGTATCGGCTGCGATTTGACGAAGCGACCAACCTGCCCTTCTAAGCCCGATCACCATACCCCTCGTAAAGTCGTCTGTCTACTGGAAATGCCTCCGTTGACGGTGGCCTGGCATTCTTAGCTATACACGTGTCCTGTGGCACACGACAACACGTTCTACAATGACTGTCGGGTGAGAAATCACGGTACGAAGTGGGCCATTCGCCAACGCCGTGTCCCATTTATCGTTCGCTACGTGCGCAGCACAGCGGCGCATTTCACATCATGAGCATACCTCAGTGACGTCAGTCTACCCTGCAATTGGCATAAAGTTCTGACCACTCCTTCTTGGTGTTGCATTCGCTCTGTCAGTCAGTGTAAAATGCTGTAGAAATAATAACATATTTTTGTTACATTTTATTATATACTAGGAAATGTACCCGTGCTTCGCTACGGTATTCTACATTGTATACAGATTTCTACGTTAAGTATTGTACACGCAGTGAGAAAGATTATATTAATTTGCATATCACTTAGCGTTATCCGAGAAACACCACGGAGAGGACTACATATGATGCTCTCGATGTACGGTAAGTGTAGGTTCACTTGCCTACTGCCATTCTCTTTAACTATAAAGAGAGATAAACACCACGGAATTGCAGCTTGGCGTCTCTTTTGAGTTCTACCCAACGAACAACCACGAGTTTACAGGAATGACGACGAAAACGGCATTATATCACTTCCCTGCTGGCAAGCAGCCAGAGATGTTGCCACGGTAACCGGTAGGTTCGTTGTCGGACACTCAATGCAGAGCATGTAACCCGCAGAAAAAAGTTATTTCTTCTGTCATTTGAAGAGGAAGCCAAATTACGTAGATAACAAAAGTTGTTTAAAATGAAAAGGTGTTTCACGTACGGTCTTCGGATTTAGAAAATCTGTTGTATAAGAGAAAATTTAAGAAAATCTGTTCTGGTTTTTGTGCTAATCCCCAGTCTATTCAACGACTTTTAAATTATATGCATATCTAAACCTGCCCCTGGATGAGTATACTCTAAATATGAAGTTCGGTCGAGATTAATCCAACCGTTTCGCCGTTATGGTGGAACAGACAGACAGACAGACAGACAGACAGACAGACAGACAGACAGACAGACAGACAGACAGACAGACAGACACGAAAGCTACAAACCACTGATACGGTCTTGAGTTGATCTATTTTTTTTTTTTTTGCTAGTTGCTTTACGTCGCACCGACACAGATAGGTCTTATGGCGACGATGGGATAGGAAGGCCTAGGAGTTGGAAGGAAGCGGCTGTGGCCTTAATTAAGGTACAGCCCCAGCATTTGCCTGGTGTGAAAATGGGAAACCACGGAAAACCATCTTCAGGGCTGCCGATAGTGGGATTCGAACCTACTATCTCCCGGATGCAAGCTTACAGCCGCGCGCCTCTACGCGCACGACCAACTCGCCCGGTGAGTTGATCTAAAACGGATAAATATCTGAAAAATTGACCAGATAAACGAAATGACAGACAGCGGACCCCTTACAACTTTATTTATATAGATTATAACAATTTGCTTTACGTCGTACCAACACGGATAGGTATTATGGCGACGGTGGGATAGGAAAGGGCTAGGAGTTGGAAGGAAGCGGCCGTGGTCTTAATTAAGGTACAACCCAACATATGTGTGATGTGAAAATGGGAAACTACGTAACACCATCCCCAGGGCTGCCGACAGTGGGGTTCGAACCCACTATCTCCCGAATGCAAGCCCCTAACCGCATGGCCAACTCGCTCCGTATATTGTCATTATGACTATCAATGTGTCTCCTAAGAAAAACGACCGCTTAAATGCACTCCAACAAATAGAACAACCAAAGGGCCTACCCCCGCTATGTGTAACGCTACGCGACCCAACAGAGGATTTAGCCTAAAGGAGCTCCATAGGAGTTTTATAGGAGGTCCCACAAACGGAACGGAAGTCAGCCCCCACTATGATTGCTAGTGAGTACCTGACAATGACTATCTGACTGTGTACGTTGTTACTCCATGAAATTTAATTACCTATTAATTGCCATTGTGTGTCCGACTCGTTGGCTGAACGGTCAGCGTACTGACCTTCGGTTCAGAGGGTCCCGGGTTCGATTCCCGGCCGGGTCGGGGATTTTAACCTTAATTGGTTAATTCCAATGGCACGGGGGCTGGGTGTATGTGTTGTCTTCTTCAACATTTCATCCTCATCACGACGCGCAGGTCGCCTACGGGAGTCAAATTAAAAGACCTGCACCTGGCGAGCCGAACCCGTCCTGGGATATCCCGGCACTAAAAGCCATACGACATTTCATTTCATACCATTGTGTATTATTGTGTGTATGGCCATTGCATGTATGTTCAGTTCCTCAGCGATGCAGCTGGTGGGATCCTCAACGGCTCTGCCATCAGGTGTCATTGATGGCCTACGCATCACTGAAGAGGCGTACTAGGGAAATGAGGAGTGAGGTTGTTTCCCGTTGCTTTCCTCACCGAACCAGAGTTGCTATTACATATCAGTCTACCAAGCCCACTGAAATGCATACACCAACCGACTCTATGAGCAACATTTTCACACCATTTATAGCAAGGACTGGCTGCATAAGGATTGGCATTACTAGCATCGCTCATACCTCAGTCACTTTCATATTGTCAAAGCCAAGGATAAGACAGAGACAGATCTATGAAAGTAACAACATTGCTCTAGCCTATACCAGAAGACATAGTGCACTGTAAACACTAGGTTCTGCCAGCAAAGGCGGGTATGGCCATTGGCTGCATTAAATTATTATTAAGATTTTTTTATTTTGCAAGTTGCAGTACGTCTAACCGACACAGATAAGTCTTATGGTGACGATGGGACAGGAAAGGACTAGGAGCGGGAAGGAAGCGGCCGTGGCCTTAATTAATTTACAAACTCAGCAGTTTCCCGGTGTGAAAATGGGAAGCGAAGGAAAACAGTCCTTAGGTCTGCCGACAGTGGGGTTCGAATTCACTATCTCCCGAATACTGACTACTGGCTGCTCTTAAGCGACTGCAGCTGTCGAGCTCGATTTGAAGATTCTTCTTCTTCTTCTTCTTCTTCTTCTTCTTCTTCTTCTTCTTATTATTATTATTATTATTATCTTCCGAAACATTTTCCGTCTCCTCTCACACAATTCCATTATGAAGACAATCACATTGCCGCGGTCAGCCACTGGTAGATACAAGTGAATGTTGTGCTACTCCACCTTCTGAATTCAAACTTGAGGTCATTAATTTTATTTCTAATCTCCACTTCTCTCCCACTTCACGTCCCACCGCCTGATATATCTTTACAGTCAACAGGAGCAAGGAGGGCGAGTATTGTTGTGGGGTGGAAGGATATTGTTGTGGATTACTGTGATTTATCGCTCGGTCTCGCCCTCTTTAAACCGGATCACTGCATCCAACGTGTCATAAAGCACTCTCGTATCTCAGCAAGTATGCCTTCTTTCACAAAGGGGCAGCTTCGAGTGAACATCGTACAGAATCTGATTGGATAGGAGCCATGCTTCTTAGTGTCGGTGTTTAACAGTGAGAATGTGAAAAATATGTTTTCATTCTCTAGAACATAATCTATACTGAAAGTTGAAGTTTAGCGATGTAAAAAGGTAGGCACAAAAAACGAAAATAGACATGAATCAATGAGGCACTTCCACGCAGCTTAGAAACTTAAAAGGTATAAAAGAAACCCCATAGCTCTACAGCCCTGATGGGCCTTGGCCTAACAAGCAATCAACAGTCAGCCTAAATGCCTGCAGGTTAAGAGGTTATGAGTGGTCAGCGCAACGAACCCTCTCGGCCGTTATTCCTGGCTTTCTAGACTGGGGATGCTATCTCACCGTCTGATAGCTCCTCACCTTCTCTCACGCAGACTGAGAAATTTCGAACAAGCCCTCAAATCCAGGTAAAATATCTTACCTGGCCGGGAATTGAACCCGGAGCCTCCGGATAAGTGACAGATTCGCTACGCCTAGAAAGTGGTACCAGAAAAGTTATACTTCAAGGAATCTTAGAAATAAATCGAACATTCCTGAAGCTTCCCAGGTGAACGAGCTTGGGAAAGGGGTTTCGAAATTGCTGCTCAGAAGGAAAACATCATAAGACATACGCATACGCAAAATGTTTTCTCCCAGAGGGTATATTTCTAAAGCGATTTTTTAAAATCCATTTATCGTCCGGGTTAGATTTCCCTCGATTTCAGCGACGGATTCCACCTCCACCGCCTCAAGGACAGTGTCCTGGAACGTGAGATTTTGGGTCAGGCGGATACAACTGGAGAGAAGGACCAGTACATCACCCAGGCGTCCTCACCTCCTATGTTGAACAGAGGCCTTGTGGGGGGATGCGAAGATTGGAAGGGGTAGACAAGGAAGAGGGAAAGAAGTGGCCATGGCCTTAAGTTAGGTACCATCCCGGCATTTGCCTGGAGGAGAAGTGAGAAACCACGGAAAACCTCTTCGAGGATGGCTCCGGCAGGAATCGAACCCCTCCCCTACACAGTTGACTACCCGAGGCTGAGTGTGGACCAGCCATCGTACCTCTTTTGAAATTTCATGGCACAGCCTGGAATCGAACCTGGGCCTCCGAGGGTGGAAGATAATCACTCTAACCACTACACCACAGAGGCGGGCGCCTATAATTTCTATGGTATTTTGTGGGCTCAGAAGTTTCCTGAAAGTCTAAATTAATTTTTAACAACAAACCCTGAGAATATGTTGAGGAAAAGTTTCGAGATAGTAAGGAGGTTAAGAGTCATATTTAGCCGAGCTGATTGGCTCAGATGGTAGAGCGCTGGCCTTCTGACCCTAACTTGGCAGATTCGATCCTGGCTCAATCTGGTGGTACTTGAAGGTGTTCAAATATGTCAGCCTCGTGTCGGTAGATTTACTGGCACGTAAAAGAACTCCTGCCATACCAAATTCCGGTCCCTCGGCGTCTCCGTAAACCGTAAAGGAAATTAGTGTGACATTATATTATTATTAGTCATAGATATAAAGGGATAGGGTGCTTCCAGGCACCATAGGAACTTGGTTCCAGATAGCCTAACACCCGCAAGATCCCAGAAAAACTTGAAAGTTCCCGAAATGCCCGGAGGGAACTGAGCTGGGGAGATTCAAAATAGACCTCAGAAACAGATCAACGTAAGTATAAGGTACAAGTGCGTGTGTTAAATAAATATATTGGAAAGAAATCATTTACATACATTTTGTGAAGGATCCTTAAAATGAGCACAGCTCCTCGGAGTGGTAGGGTGTTCTTACTATCGACTGCATTATTAAAACTATTATTTTCAGTTATTTACAAGTTTGCTGCCCATATGGTAGCCATGAGCGCTGAGATGTCAAGTCTATATGATCTGACATCGTGGTTGGTCGGTTCGAGTCCCGTAGGTAAAAATAAAAATTAGAATGGTGGCCGGCATGGTAGGAGAAATTGTGATATACAATTTCTAATTATTAAATTACACACCAAAAGCCTGCATTCCATTCCAAACTTTCCCGCAGTATTTTTTTTTTTTTTTTTTGCTAGGAGCTTTACGTCGCACCGACGCAGATAGGTCTTATGGCGACGATGGGATAGGAAAGGCCTAGGAGTTGGAAGGAAGCGGCCGTGGCCTTAATTAAGGTACAGCCCCAGCATTTGCCTGGTGTGAAAATGGGAAACCACGGAAAACCATCTTCAGGGCTGCCGATAGTGGGATTCGAACCTACTATCTCCCGGATGCAAGCTCACAGCCGCGCGCCTCTACACGCACGGCCAACTCGCCCGGTCCCGCAGTATTAATGTGGTGTGATGGCATATGATGCTGTTATGGTGATTTGTTCATCAAAAGGGGTCGTTAAGCATTGGGCAGACCGTTTGTGTTATTCGACAGGAATAAACTACGTACTTCCCACATTATCATCATTATCATAATCATTCCACATCCAGACACTCAAGTTGCCCATCGGTGTCAAATATACCCACACAAGGTGAGCTGAATATGTCCCCGGACACTCCTGGCAAAAAAAGCCGCACAATAAAAAATAATACAAGTTCATTTGCATTTGAGCTTTTCAATCGACACAGTTTATACTCACTCGGGATAGAATACACAGCACTTCAGCGAGTTGAATTCGTGCTCTCCAACAGATCTTCGCAATGCAGCCTAGTTCACAGAGCAGTTCACCACACAGCTCGCCGTACGCCTCGTAATCAAGGCCGTCCTGACGCACTCCCGACTGACTCGTCACGGACTCGCGACCTTCTCGTACTCACACGCAAGTGATACAAGACTGACTCATTCTATTCCGGATCGCTCTTTACACAGACCTACATAAGATTCTCGTAGTTCTTCACTGTTAGCTTCTAAAGAGCTTCCTTACAGCGATCCTCAACAATTCACCGGTGGTATGTACTGTTTTGCCGGCCCCGTGGTGTAGGGGTAGCGTGTCTACCTCTTACCCGGAGGTCCCGGGTTCGATTGCCGGCCAGGTCAGGGATTTTTACCTGCACCTGAGGGCTGGCTCGAGGTTCACTCAGCCTACGTGATTGGAATTGAGGAGCTATTTGACTGTGAGATAGCGGTCCTGGTCTAGAAAGCCAAGAAGAATGGCCGAGAGGATTCGTCGTGCTGACCACACGACACCTCGTAATCTGCAGGCCTTAGGGCTGAGCAGCGGTTGCTTGGTAGGCCCAGGCCCTTCAAGGGCTGTAGTGCCATGGGGGGGTGGGTATGTACGGTTTTACTCCCCGCCGGTTGTAATTTCTGTTTCCCCACGCCTTTCCATACTTACCGCCTTCATTGTAGCAATATTTAAATTAATTTATTTTGGCCCTTATATTTGAAGAACGCGATAGATTTCACTCCCTTGATTATTGATATTTTGGCCCCGCGGTGTAGGGGTAGTGTTCCTGCTTCTTGCCCGGAAACCTTGGGTTCGATTCGCGGCGAGGCCAGGGATTTTTACCAGAATCTGAGGGCTGGTTCAATGTCCACTCCGCCTACATGGTTACAATTGAGGTAAGTTAGCGGCCCCGGTCAAGAAAGCCAAGAATAACGGTCAAGAGGCTTCGTCATGCTGAGCACACGACACCTCGTAACATGCAGGCCTTCGGGCTGAGCAGCTGCCGCTTGATAGTCCATGTCCCTTCGGGGCCCTTGTACCGTGCGGGTTGGGTTGGTTTGATAATATAATGGTATAAAACAGCGTCCATTCCGTTGGTAGACTAATACATATTTATAGCTGAACGTTTTTCTCGAAACGCTTTGTGATTGGTACGTATAGTGAAGCACATGGACACCACTAGACATTGTAGACTGTTGAAATATAGGACGCTTATAACCTGTTGCCACGCACACTCCGCCCAAGGTCTGTCTAGGGATGTCTGGTCACGCTACCACAATCCTTTGCGGGGGCGGCCATATTGGGTCTCAAATATCGTTATGTGGGCGTGCCCGATGTAATGATGTGAGTTATTACTTGTATTTTGAAGGAAAACGGGATACTGTGCCGCACCAAATTGTCAAAATAAGACAACTGATGGAATGAGAGTGCTTCGCTTCCCGAGAGATAAGCAAAGGAGAGCTCAGTGGGTACAAAATTGTAGGCGTGACAAATGGCAACCTACAGATAATTGGTTCTTGTGCGAGGTTAGTGAAGTTATACATTTGTGTTATTCCTGAATAATAGTATGTTTATATGAACGATGTTTTATATTTATAGGTCTTATTATGTATTTTCTAGCATCATTTTGAAGAACCGCAATTTGAACTAAAGACGGAAACTACTCAAGTGGAATTCCATCCCAACTATTTTCAACGTCCCTAATCCACCCAAGTCTTTGACATATAATAGGAAACCTCCCAAAGAAAGAGAATTGTCCTTCAAAACAAGCAAGAAAAGTAACAGGAAATGTGTAACAGTAGTATTGATGTTTAAGAAAATTTCCTTTCCGGCTCCATGGCTAAATGGTTAATGTGCTGGCCTTTGGTACAGGGGTCCCAGGTTCGATTCCCGCCAGGTTCAGGAATTTTAACCATAATTGGTCAATTTCGCTGGCACGGGGGCTGGGTGTATGTATCGTCTTCATCTTCATTTCATCCTCATCACGACGCGCAGGTCGCCTACGGGAGTCAGATCAAAAGACCTGCACCTGGCGAGCCGAACTTGTCCTCAGACGCTCCTGGCACTAAAAGCCAAACGCCATTTCATTCCATTCCTTTTCATGTAAACTACAGACAGTATGATTTTAACCCTACATGCAACGTAGAAATGTTTCACAGATATTTGAAATACTTGTTCCTATTAATTTACCATTTATAATCACAAAAAACAATAGGCCTATCACTTCAGACCAACAATTTATGTCCAGCTGGCCATCATTACAACAATTTTATTGATAATAGCAGTCTTATACTGTACTGTAGTTATTATTTACAGCTAAATTTCATTCATCTTAAATGCTCTATAGAGTACATTATATGGCTGGACAAATACCTAAAGATCACAACACTCGCTTCACTCGCACTAACCAACTACTGTAATTTAATGTACCGTAGCCTAACATAATATCCTAATGTAATCCCTAAAATAGCCTAACCTAGGTTAACTCAGTGACTGAATTTCTATTTCTTATGGAATTGTGTCTACCAATGGCTTTAATTTTCTTAACTATTATTATTATTATTATTATTATTATTATTATTATTATTATTATTATTATTATATGCATGAATATTAGGACTCAGCTAAGAGATCCGTGGTCACCAACCCACGCTCCCTAGTTAGGAGCGCCTGACGCCCCTTTCAGTCGCCTCTTATGACAGTCAGGGGATACCGTGGGTGTTGTTCTATTGTTCCCACCCACGGTGGGAAATCTATTTTGGGTTGTGACTACGAGGCCCTTAGCTGAGTCATGACATTGCTTTCACTATTCTAGCCCATCCGACCTCCCCTGGTCAACACTTGTTCTTTTCCGACCGCGACGGCATTAGCGCATTCGATGCCTAGGAAGTTTTTTCATTTTCACGCACTTTGTGGCCTTCATCTTTCTTTTCCCGACATCTTCATTTTTCGAAGTGTTGGTCCCCTTACATTTGTTTTCTTCTGATTAGTGCTTATAGAGGATGGTTGTGCAGTTGTACTTCCTCTTAAAACAATAATCACCACCACCACTTTGTACTATATAGCTACATGGGTTATCAATAAACTAGTTACGAGTAGCTAAGAACATCACTCTTGTTGCATATGTGCAGAATATTTTTGCCTTAGAACCTAAAGAAATACCACATGAATGGATAACAACAGTTACCATACATAATTTAATGCACTCAACTCAAGAGACATTCATTGTTTGTCAACATACTGGGGTAACCTTTTAGAAACGCAGTATCGGAATCTTAATCAAGAAAACGCTGAAGGTAATTTAGTACAACCGTCGTTTAGTACTTGAAATACAGTACTTCAAGTTCAGTATTTCATGTAACGGTAATCCTAATATGACACAGGTACTGTACAGATTTCTATGTTTCTGTCAATAAGAGTACGTATTTGACAGATGATATTAATAAGAAACACAGTAAGACCAAGTTGTAAGGAAGTAAAGGAGAAGAACATGAGCTTTTCTGTTGATTCTTGTTTCTCAAAAAAGAAAAAAATTATCAGGCTCTGTTAATTATCTTCCTATTAAAATAGCTGTGAATGTATTCATACAATTTAAGTGTTATACAGTTATATATACATGACCAGTAGATGCCCAATTAAATTCTTTATGAAATAGTTGGTATTTTGTTTTTATTTCAATGTACGGTACCGAAATCCTCTAAATTCGAATACACTTGCCTTTGGTTACGCTCGCTTAAAGACCCAGTATGGTGGCTCCATAAGTAGCATTCGTGACTTGACCTCCCTAAACCGCGCTGTGCCTCCGCCGCCTGGCGGACAAAGCGAGCAGCATCGCGGAGGTAGCACGTAACGATAATAATAATAATGTTATTAGCTTTACGTCCCGCTAACTACTTTTTAAGGTCTTCGGAGACGCCGAGGTGCCGGAATTTAGTCCCGCAGGAATTCTTTTACGTGTCAGTAAATCTATCGACACGGGCCTGTCGTATTTGAGCACCTTCAAATACCACCGGACTGAGCCAGGATCGAACCTGCCAAGTTGGGGTTAGAAGGCCAGCGCCTTAACCGTCTGAGCCACTCAGCCCGGCCGCACGTAACGAGAGCCGGTGACAATAGCTACCTGATTGAAAACTATTGTCTTCGAAGTATAGAGTATTCTAACCTGCTTTCCCAGGCACACTTTGCATTGGCGCAGAAAGTTCGGGAAGTTATCTTGCAGTTTATCTACGGTTATATTCCGTATAACCGGGGGCGAATGCTGGTCATGAAAGTCAGGCTTGCTCTTCCATTCGTGAAAGTTGGTGGGGTGGGACATGCATATTTCTGAATGAATAAAATTTATAAACCCAATAATCGCTAAATCACATGAACATTTTAATCATCGGTTACATGAACATGCATTCAAACTGGTTATGTCACACCTACAAGAATGGCCAAAAGAATAACAATTAGACACATTTTATAATTATTAAGAAATCATGACAAGCCAGTGAACGTCAAACTATGTACACAGAAAAATTGCTACTATTTATTAAATCTTCCTACTTGAAAACAAACTCTACTCTGCGGCTTCTCTTTACAAAACCATCAATAACTTCATCATAGAAAGAGGACTGTAATCTAATTTTTGCAAGCAATCCTTTTTCAACCGACAACATAGCTAATGATGATATCCTCTCCTGGCATTGAGTCGATCTGCAATATGTATTAATGCGTCTCATTGTTGAAAAAGAACGTTCTGCAGAGGATGCAGTAGCAGGAATTGTTGCTACAAGTTTGATGAGCTTGAAAATTTCTGGCATACCCATGTACAATTTATTAGTATGCATAAACTGCATTAAGTCTGAAACACTTTTCTCTTTAAAATCAGAAGATGAATACATCACACTTAATTCTGTTTTTAAGCGAACAATGTCGAAAAATGACCCATAGGTCTTTTCTAGGGCAGTAACATCACTGTCTGGAAACCTATTTCTGTGCTTCTCAAACAAATCACAATCCAACAGCAAGAAGAACACAAATTTCTTTATGCATTTAAAACGCTCTCCTATTTGGACAAGTGCATTGTCAATAATTTCATTGAATAGACGTTTGTATTTTGATTTTTCTGGTTCATCACTAATTCTTCGATTTTTTAGAGCACAGCTGTCCTCCATAAACATCAATTTAAGTATCAACATGTCCATACAAACTATCAAAATCTTCATTTCTCATAGACTGGATATTTAAAAAGAGCTCCTCAACCTTCTTGCCACAGTACTGAATATTCAGACTTTTTGTTCGTAAAATACTGAATACAGTATCGGAGAATGAAAAAATCTTGGAGAACACTGCCAGCAGAAATCTAGTGTTGAACTTAAGTAAGAAGAACAAAAATCCTTGTGCTTTCAATGCAGCGTCTTCATCCCAGTCGTCTGAAGTATCCTGTACATGTTGAAAGAATTTCACCAGCGTATCATAATATTCCTTCACAGTATTAATAAGACGTGAAGCAAAATTCCATGTCGTTGGTGCTACTGTTGGCAACTTCTTCTGAACAAAATCTCGAAGAGCAGCTGTTCTCTTTGTAGACTTTGAAAGAAAAAGCAGCAAGTCCTGACATTGTTTGGAAGAAAATTGTACATTCTTTGATTTTTGAAGCAGACTGCTGTAGTGTGAAAATTCAATAGGTGGGTATAACAATGCACAAATGTCGCATATGGATACTGGTCTTGAAGTAGTTTATTAAGCCCATTCACATGACCGGCTAAGACAGCGGCACCGTCATATGTTTGAGCCACAATCTTTTCCTCACAACTGAACTCTTTTAAAATAGCACGAAAGTGATTTAAGAGGGCTCCAGCAGTGCGATCTTTACTAACGTCAGCAAAACCAAGAAACCTCTCTTGAATTTCACCACTTTCATCTACAAAACGGAGTAAAGTAGAGGGTTGTGACTTATTAATAATATCGGACGTTTCGTCCGACATTATTACCACAAAAGTTGCTTGTTTAAGCTTCTCCTTTATTCTTCTCACAATTACTGAACTTATTTCTGCTATTAAATCATTTTGGATTGCAGACGACGTCCCTCTAAAACTGGTGGAGTCTTTCAGATGAGCTGCCAGAAGAGGATCATATTCACTTATAATTTGTAGAAGTTCGATGTAATTCCCTCTGTTTACGGAAGTTGCAGACTGGTCATGTCCGCGAAATGGTAGTTCCTGTTTTGCTAAAAAAAAAACACTGCATCGATCACTCGTTTAAGTATGTCACGAGTTTTCTTTACCTTTTCATTATGAAGTTGGTCACTGATGCGTTTCTGTTCATCCAGCTGGTGGTCGATCCTTGTACGCCCAAAGCCCAAAGAAACACTTCATATGGTTTGCAGATATCTCATGCCTTGTAATGGACAGTGTCAAGGTGTTGAAATTGTCAAAGCCACTTTTACACCATACACCGTTATCGGCAGAAAATAGTAAACACGGCCAGCAAAATAGTCTATTCAGTTTCTTGGACCCTGTCAACCAGTGCGTATTATTATATTGAGATACAGAGAACGAACGTACATATTCTCTATTTTTCTCCTTGTGCTATGTCTTTAAATCTGGCAGCGCCTGCCATTCTTAATAATGTCTGTTTTCTCTTGGATAGTCCTCCGAGAAAATGGATTTGATAACAAGCTGTCAATAATGCACTGTTCGGAACCCATTGCAACACGTCAAATCATTCAGAATAGATATTATTATTATTATTATTATTATTATTATTATTATTATTATTATTATTCTTTATTATTTATTTTACTCTGCATGTGAACATGTATAGGGGCGAAGTCGCCTGTTATGTTCAATAAATGTATGTATGTATGTATACATTCAGAATAGATGATCAGGAACTTACAGTACACTACTCACTGACACAACACACTAGATCTGTAGCTCTCAGACCAGAGCTTCCAACTACACATTATAAACGTGACAGCTTGCAACCGGCCTTGGAGAGAAGAAACCTGCGCGCGCATACATTTCTCGCTGTGTCGACAGCTCCGCTGAAGCTCCTAAAACACGAGCAAGCCTCGCTGGACTCGCCAAGATATATGCAACATGCGATTTGTATAATGCAGATCTATTACAGATACGGTACATATTGTACTTTTTTTAACTCGCCTGCTTTATAAAAATATTGCGCTTGCGCAGCAAGCGTAGCATGCTCGGAGAAATCGCCCCTGCGGTATAACCTCTGTAAACTCTTCCTCAAGAGTCGAAAGAGTACGCGGTTTATTCCTATATACTTTCTGTTTAAGGTTAGCCTAAAGATAAATGTCTCAAAGAGTTAAGTCGGGGAAATAAAGTGGCCAAAGTCATCCCGTTCATTGACAGTCTCACGGACAGCTTGCGGTGAATATGGCTGTTACGTCGAACCCGAAAATCTACCCGATAAAACGGAATTCGTCTGATAGTCACACAGGTGATGACTTTTGTTATTTTCCACAAACTTAAAACTTTATTTACATCGTTATTTCTCGTACAAATACAAAAAACTGTTCTCAAAACCAAAGAGTACAAAATCTGGTGGGTGCATTCCACATAGTCTCTGGATGTAACATACCTCCCACCTTTTGGTTTTCTTTATTCCCGTTACCAGAAAACCAAAATGAACCAATAAAATAATCTGACAGTCATTTCACCTTCACAGTTTAACAAGACAAGAACTTATCACAAAACTTAAGTCCTATATCGTGCAGGGAGTTTCACCAAACGTCCACTTTTCGTTTTCACTTCATCTTTTACAGCAGAAATAACACTTTCTTGCTCATTATCTCCATCATCTTCCACGTGTAAGGTATCCTGCGATGAAGTAATCTCCAGTGGGTACAAACGTTGAATGGGCCTGATGATGTCCCGTCCAGCAATCTGCACTCGAACCACTCTTGTGTTACCATCTTTACCAGGAAACATCTCAATCACTTTACCCAAAGGCCAATCGAGTCTTTTCCTTTGATCAGAGCCTACTCACAATGTCACCAATCTTTAGCATGCTTCGACACTTTCCTTTAACTTGCGGATGTACTAAAAGGCTCAGGTAATCATCACGGAACCTTTTTCTCAATTCCTCCCGTAAACGCTGCAGGTACTTGGCCCGTCTTCTGAGATCAGTCTTGTCAAGGCAATCCAGATCAGGGACTCCAATCGACCGGTTGTCCTGCAGGAACATTGCAGGAGTCAGTGGCACTAAGTCGCTTGGATCCTCAGACAGGTACGTCAAAGGCCTAGAATTTACCACAGACTCCACATCGCATAAGACAGTCAAAGCCTCTTCGTAGGTGAGAGAGGCTCTTCCCAATGTCCTCTTCAACAACTTCTTGACCATTTGAATGATCCTCTCCCACCATCCACCCCACCAAGCAGCCGTGGGTGGAATGAATTTCCACTGGATCCTCCTTGAAGATGTTTCCTCTTCTATCTTATGCCAGTCAAAAGAGTCAAAGGAATTCACAGCTCCTGTGAAGTTGGTCCTATTGTCACGGTATATAACTCTGGGTCGTCCCCGCCTTGCAATAAATCGTCTAAGTCCTTGAAGAAATGCTTCTGTGGAAAGGTTTAACACCAGATCAATATGTACAGCTCGATACACAGCACAAGTAAACAACAAAATCCAAGCTTTCTCTCCACCCCTTAAAATCAGCGGCCCAGCAAGATCAACCCCACTGACCTCGAAGACGGACGAATCTTTCACTCTATCTTCTGGCAATGGAGCAGGTTCTACATCAATTTTCTTTGACTCAAATCGTCGACATTTGACACATTTTGTGATCACCCTTCGTACTATCTTCCGACCTCTTAAGATCCAGTATTCTTCCCTTAATATTCTAAGTAACACCCCAACACCCGCATGAGAATATTGTATGTGGTAGTCTCTGATTAGAATCTCTACAAGTTTGTGACTGGAAGGCAGAAGAATGGGATATTTAAAAGTTTCCTCATCTTCTCTTTGAACAATTTTAGTCTTCAGCCTCAGAAGACCATCTTGGTCCACAAAGGTGCAAAGGGAGTTCAGTCGTCGTCTTTCAGTTTCGTCCAGAATCCCTGTCTGGACAAGACGCAGGAGCCTTCTCTCCGCCTGTGCTAGTTCTGAAGCAGAGAGATCACCCCCGCTTTCACAACTGCTACGTTTCAATGATTTTCCAACAAATCGCAGTATCCATCCTATGAGCCTGACAATTTGAAAAAACTTGGAAAATCTTCTTAAGTACCAGGCATCTCCATTCTCCGCTGAGGAATTGATCAGTGATGGAGATATTTTTCTTCTCTCTTGTTTGATGATGTCATCATCCACGTTGACTTCTGATGTCGGCCATTCCCCTTCTGCCAACTTCAACCAGTGGGGCCCCTCCCACCATTTGGAGTCTATCAGGACTTCTACGGAACAGCCTCGAGGTGGAAGGTCAGCTGGATTCTGCTCCCCAGGAACATGCCTCCAGTCTTCTTGTCTTGTCAGAGATCTAATCTCCTTCACTCGATTGTTCACAAATACTCCCCACGACTCATCTCTCTTGATCCAATACAATGCCGCTGAAGAGTCCGTCCAATAAAACTCGGAGATGTTCAAGTTCAGACTTTCTCTGACCAAGTTTGCTAGTCGACTACCAATACAGCATGCCAGGAGCTCCAATCGCGGCATTGAAATTTCCTTCAGTGGTGAAACTCTTGTCTTTGCCATGACCAGCTGAACAGAAACAATCCCTTCAGTACCGGCACAGCTTCGTATGAAGACAGCTGCAGCATAAGCACTCCGACTGGCATCACAAAATGTATGTAAACTCCAGGTTTGTTCAGACCTGCTTACTACGAAATGTCTCGGTATTTTCACTTCAGAAAGTCGCCAAACTTCAGCTTCCCATTTTCTAAACTTCTTCTGTACATCCTCTGGCAATGGATCATCCCACCCCATCTTCGAATTCCAGCTATCCTGAATGAGAAGTTTAGGGAATAAGGTCAGAGGACATGAAAAACCAATGGGATCAAAAATCCTCTGAGCAGATGACAAGATTTTTCTTCGTGTAACACATCCAGTCTCATTTTGAGGCCTCACATCACAGTACAATACATCTTCTTCCTTGTCCCATAATAATCCAAGAACAGGAGAAATCTTCTCAAACGTATTCTCTTTTCCCCTTGAGGTGTATTCCCAGCCACGTAGATCAAATCTGGCTCCTGAAAGTAGTTTCATAGATTTCTCAACAAATTGGCTCGTATCCTCCTCTGTATGAAGGGATGTTACGCAGTTGTCGACATAGAATGAGCTTTTTAATAGTTGTGCTGTTTCTTGCAGTTCAGGAGGGCTGTTTTCTAAATGGAGATCGAGAACAGCACCCAACAAGAATGGACTTCACTTGAGCCCAAATACAACTCGTCGATGTCGGAATATCTTGAATTTCTTCATGGAGGAATCCTCCCACCATAGGAATCTCAAGAAATCTCTGTCTGAAGGAGCAATAGAAATTTGCAGAAAGGCCCTTTTTATGTCCGAAATTACTCCAATTTCACGACGGCGAAACCTGATCAGAATAGGTGGAATTTGTTCCAGCAGATTTGGTCCTTTCTCCAGGCACTCATTCAGAGATGGACTTTCCTTCCCCCTGCAAGAAGCTTCAAATACGGGTCTTAACGGTGTGGTTGAATTTTCTTTGAATACACCTCTGTGAGGTAAATAGTGACATTTATTCTCAAGGTCTAGAAAGGGTACCTCTTCAATCACCCCTTCTTGAAGCCAATCCTGAAACACAACATTGTATTCCTGATACTTGTTGCTACTCAACAGTTTGTTAGTTGTCGTCCTGCACCTCTTCTCAGCAATTTCCAAATTGTCGCGGAGCTCCTCAGATACCTCATTCCATGGTAGATGGACTTCGTAACGGCCTTCCTCGTCGATTGAGACAGTCTTCTTAAAATGATCCAAGGTAGCCATTTCTATTTCTTTCTTCGATGTCTTCTCAGCAGGATCTCTAATTCCCAGGGTGTCCAACTTCCATAAATCAGTGATTGCAGTGTTCAAAGTCAACATCGACGATACCACCATACTGGATGAGTCTGAGAGACTGTTCAGAGATAGCCTCCCCATAACAACCCACCCAAGTCGAGTCTCAACAGCCACTGGTCCACATTCCATGTTTTTTATTCTTCCAGTGAGAAGTGTTCCGTAGGTGTCCGCTCCTAAAAGAAGTTCAATTTCAGGCGTCCCTTCTCCAGAATCAGAGAGAAAGATTCTATTTTTTTCGAGTTCTTTCATCCAAGGACCACTTTGGATTCTAGGGACAGTACCACAAATAATCGGTTGATCCAATACAGGGATCTTACATGTGTACCTGCCATCTAAACTGCTCAACTGTATTTGATAATTAAAATGTAGATACTCTTTTGATTCAGTTCCTCCAAACAGAGCATGAATCATGTTTTCAGATCCCGACGGTTCCAGTCCGATGGTATCTACCAGTTTCTTTAATATGTATGATCGTTGTGATCCACTATCTATGAGTGCTCTTACTACCCGATCCCCTTTTATTCCTGTGATCTTCACCAACAAGGTCTGCAGAAGAACATCCTGACTACAGTTTTGGTTACCCAAGGTAGCAAAGGCACCTTCCTTTTCGTCTTGTGTTTCTTCCACATTTTCCTTGGAAATATTTGAAGGTAATGTTGGGCACATTAGAATAACATGTTTCTTTCCACAGAAGTGACACAGTACATTACCCTTACAGATCATGGCAACATGACCATGTTTCAAGCACTGAAAACAATACCCTGCTTTCATCAAAATATTCTTTCTTTCCACTAGAGTCATCTTCTGTGCCCTGAAGCACTCTTTGCTCTCATGAGATTTTCTGCAAATACACATACATTTCCAAGATCTTTAATGTCTCCTGTGAACAGACTACTAGCAGTGGCCATGTTTTCCACTTCGTTTAACCTAGGTTTCTGCTTTGTAGGCTTCTGATTTGCTGTATTAAATCCTCCTTGGGCAAGTGCTACCCTCTGTTCACCTTCCACTTCATTCTTTAGGAATACAATCAGTTGCGAGAGTTTGTCACAGTATAAATCCTCGGTAGAGTCACTAACAGGGTGATGGACAGAATTTCTAAGCCATATTCTCAGCAGGTCTTCTGGTAGAGATGACTCAACTAACGGAAACAAGAATGCTGCGTACTTGTCAGCAGTCATGCCCAGAGATTCAAGGGATCGAAGGTGGGATTCTATGCGATCATAGAGCTTTAGGAGAGTTAGTCTTTGTGTTGAAGAAACATTTTGAATCACAAGTCCAAGTAGTTCACGAACATAAATTCTACGAGTAATTCTTCTTTTCCAAATCTACTTTTAAGGCACTGAACTGCACTATCATAATTTTTAGCTGTTGGAGGGAAACTAGTTACCACCTCCCTAGCTCTACTTCCTTCAACAGTACATTGGATCAAATATTGAAATTTATCTTCCTTTTCTATGTCTGAGTCGTCATGAATTCGACGAAACTGACTCCAAAACCCTAACCAGTCCCTAACCTCTCCGGAAAATTTTCGAAGTTCGATTTTCGGCAGTTTGAGCTTTTTCTGTGAGAAACCTACGAAACCATCACTCGATATTTGATTTCCTTCATTGGTACGTTGTGTTAATACAACACACTCCATTCTCTGACGAGCTTCATCTACTTTATCACGATATTCATTCACTTTGTCGTATTCATTTGTGTATCGTTCTTCGTCACTGTCGTCGAGAAGCACTTCTAATATTTTCTCATCGGCATCCTTGAGTTCATTTTCTAGTCGTTCTAGTTTAGTGAACTGCAATCTTACCTTGTTGGGGTCTGTTTCCGCCATCACCGCATCGTATGTTTTCGTGAACATCGCACGTATTGGTTTTCGCGATTTAGTCAACTTATCCATTTCAAATTACTGCTTTGTTCACGTCCTGTCACGGTCGCCACTAATGTTACGTCGAACCCGAAAATCTACCCGATAAAACGGAATTCGTCTGATAGTCACACAGGTGATGACTTTTATTATTTTCCACAAACTTAAAACTTTATTTACATCGTTATTTCTCGTACAAATACAAAAAACTGTTCTCAAAACCAAAGAGTACAAAATCTGGTGGGTGCATTCCACTTAGTCTCTGGATGTAACAATGGCGATGTATGAGCAGTTGCACTGTCCTGTTGGAAATAAACGTACTGTTTTTCTTTTTCTCTGAGCATTTGAGGGAATGATCGCCAAATGTTATTCACATAGCACTCTCAATTCACTGTATCATTGCACTAAACGCGCATCATACTCTTACTTTTTCGTCGTGCAACGGAACTTTGTGAACTGCCTGAGGATGTTCACTGTCCCGGTACCCACTATTTTGCATCCGGGAGGAAGTGGGTTCGAACCCCACTGTAGGTAGCCCTGAAAATGGTTTTCCATGGTTTACCATTTTCACATTAAGTGAATGCTGGGGCTGTACTTTAATTAAGGCCACGGCCACTTCCTTCCCACTCCTTGGCCTTTCCTATCCCATCGCCACCATAGGACCTATCTGTGTCGCTGCAACGTAAAACAAATTGAAAAAGTACCGACTATTCTGACCGTTCACATAATCAATCAGATAAAACCAACTACTACTACTAACTACTAAACGTTTTCATTCCTGCCCTGAAGAGGGAGGCGGGCCTCTTAGACAGTGACGCCGTCTCTCAGCCCGGGAGATTTGTTACGGTGAGGGAGATGTGCGGAAAAGGTGAGGGGGTGGGCGGCCATGGCCTATACTACGAACTGTCCCGGCATTCGCCTTAGTGCAGGAGAATGGAAAACCACGGAAAACCACGGAAAACCATTTTCAGGACAGCCGACGGGTGGGGCCAGGCGTGAAGTCCTTGGTCATCGGACGGTTAAGAAGTGGAGAGACGCAGTCTCTGTCTCTGTGCCCCATGCCCGTCTCCCGAATGCAGAGGCGTAGAGCCACGGTAGAGCCGTGGCCAACTTTCTTCTGCTCGGTTGGCCGGTCAGAGTACAGAGCTGTTGGACCACTGGCAAGCTGTGGTCTTTTAAGGGACGAAACCCAAGGGCCAAAACCCACTCTGCATCCACCGACGGATAAAACCAAGTTTCATCACTCGCAAAAGAAAGTGTGTGTTTGGTTTCACAGTTCTGTCGTGTGCGGGTTGCAAAAGTATCTGCAAAACTTTAGAGCGTGCATCCAGGTCAGTAGTACGATTTAACTTATGACTGCAGTTATTTTGTAAGGCGAAACTTGATTATTTTAAGGCCTGTACAGGCAGAACCTGTAGACATGCCACATTCTTCGGAGAGCTGCCGGATATTTTTTTCTGACTCAGTTTCATACCCACTCGGATATGTTGAAGCTGTTCATTGGTGTCTTTCAGGATACCGCTTATTGCTATCGGAAACAGAGACTGCTTCTCTCCACTTCTTAACCGTCCGATGACCAAGGAGCCTCCGGTTTACGACGGTAATATTCACGTAAACTTTCTTCATACTTCTTTTCATACGAGAAATATCCACTGCTCTCTAGTGTATCGTATCACAGTTATCACACGTCTGACACGTTCATATAGTCAAATAGCTTATAAAGATCTTTATACACCGAGCTCGATAGCTGCAGTCGCTTAAGTGCGGTCAGTATCCAGTATTCGGGAGATAGTAGGTTAGAACCCCACTGTCGGCAGCCCTGAAGATGGTTTTCCGCGGTTTCCCATTTTCACACCAGGCAAATGCTGGGGCTGTACCTTAATTAAGGCCACGGCCGCTTCCTTCCCACTCCTACGCCTTTCCTTTCCCATCGTCGCCATAAGACCTATCTGTGTCGGTGCGACCTAAAGCAAATAGCAGAAGATCTTTATAAGCTATATTTTGATATAACCCCACTCAACTGCATCTAACATATGGTGTGAAACAGCTTGGCTTTGAGACCAACCAGGCGGGTTGGCCGTGCAGTTAGGGGCGCGCGGCTGTGAGCTTGCATCCGGGAGATAGTGGGTTCGAATCCCACTGTCGGCAGCCCTGAAGATGGGTTTCCGTGGTTTCCCATTTTCACACCGGGCAAATGCTGGGGCTGTACCTTAATTAAGGCAACGGCCGCTTCCTTCCCATTCCTAGACCTTTTCTCTCCCATCGCCGCCATAAGACTTATCTGTGTCGGTGTGACGTAAAGCAACTAGCTTTGAGTCCACCCGCCTTGCCCTTCAACCATTAAAGCCGGGCCCGGCTGAGCATGAGTAGTGCTAGGTCCGGAATGCCCTGTAATCAATCAATCAATCAATCAATCAATCAATCAATCAATCAATCAATCAATCAATCAATCAATCAATCAATCAATCAATCAATCAATCAATCAATCAATCAATCAATCAATCAATCAATCAATCAATCAAATTAACCTGCCTTCTCAGACAAAGTTGGTGCGTTCGATTCAGGTTCAGCCCAGTGGTATATGAAAATGTTCATGTACACCAACTTGTGCCAATAGATTTACCGGTGCGTGAAAGAACTGCAGTGGCACAAAAATCCAGCACCTTGCGTCTTTGGAAAGCGTAAATGTAGTTAGCAGGTTCCAGTCCTGGAAGATGAGATCAATCGGTTGAGACACTGAACTTAGCCGGGCTGAGTGGCTCAGACGGTTAAGGCGCTGGCCTTCTAACCACAACTTGGCAGGTTCGATCCTGGCTCAGTCCGGTGGTATTTGAAGGTGCTCAAATACGACAGCCCCGTGTCGGTAGATTTACTGGCACGTAAAAGAACTCCTGCGGGACCGAATTCCGGCACCTCGGCGTCTCCGAAAACCTTAAAAAGTAGTTAGTGGGACGTAAAACAAATAACATTATTATTATTACACTGAACTTACGTCTGGCTCCATCACTAAATGATTAGCATGATGGCCTTTGGTCCAAGGAGACCCGACTTCGATTCCCGGCAGGTTCGCGGATTTTAACTTTCATTAGTTAATTCCTATGGTTCGGGGTTTGATGTATAAAGCCCTGCACCTGGCCTCTGCGGAGGCCACACGCTAATTATTATGCACTACCGAAGCTACATGGGTCATTAGAAGAAGAACTACTGTATATTATTAAATCCAACATACCCTTCGAATGATACCACATGATACGCAAAAGGGCATTTCTATCCCATTCGTTGCAGATAAAAGAAAATGTGTTCTCCAGGCTCTGTATTTGTTGGCGGTGTATAACAAGATTCATTTTTAATTACTGAGGCAGGCTTCCAGTGTTATGGTAAGCACTTTTCAACATGGTCCGCGCATTAACATCTATTATTGGAGGGCGTAGTTCAAAGATGAGAAAGACTCGCATCTGCTTTGATCCTACCCGCGGGCTAAAAGTGGAGCATTCGACTCGACCGGAAAAAAGATACGACTCCTCCAACACAGTTCTGAGTAAAATACACTGAATTTATACTGTATACGAAGAAGTATTTGAAGAGCCAGATTATTTGGAAAGAATATAATAATAGCCTATAGTTTCAAGTACAGCCGTTGTAAGACAGACCATTCTTCTCCTTCTTCTTTTCCGAACGCTTTTCCCACACGTGTGGGGTCGCGGGTGCGAATAGCATCGCACAAGTCGATTCTGTATTACGGCCGGATGCCCTTCCTGACGCCAACCCTATATGGAAGGATGTAATCACTATTGCGTGTTTCTGTAGTGGTTGGTAGTGTGGAACGTTGTCTGAATATGATGAGGAGAGTGTTGGGACGGACACATATACCCAGTCCTAGAGGCAGGAGAATTAATCAGAAGCGATTAAAATCCCCGAACCGACTGGGACTCGAACCCGGGACCCTCTGAACCGAAGGCCAGAACGCTGACCATTCAGCCAACGAGTCGGACCGTTGTAAGACAGACCCTATCTATCATGTATTGTATGTGAAACTGCGTGTTATGTTGGTGGAGGATAGTGCTGTAAAGGATATGTAAGTTGCAGGAATGTTGATGACAACACAAATACCCCGTTCCTTAGCCAAGGAAATTAACCGTTCACGATTTAAACCCCACGACACTATCGGGTATCGAACTCGGGACCCCGAGACTCGAAGACCACGACATACGTAAAACTCGTACAATTAAATGTCACAATTGTGCCTTGGGCTGCAGATGATGTGAGGCAGAGACATTACCTCTACTCTGATCTTATTGCTCGAATATCCACTTGCGGACACCTAATATTGTTCTTGTCGCATTACTTATACCATAGATTAACTCTATAAACGGTGCGAAATTACTTTCTTGGAACAGACTCTCTTTTACAACTGAGCAGGAGCCGAGGACACAACAATGTAAAGGGTACGAGAGTATTTAGAAGTCCGGCTCCTTGGCTAAACGGTCAGCGTAGCCGCCTTCGTTTAAGAAGGACCCGGGTTCGAATCCCGACCGGGCCGGGGATTTAAATCTTAAATGGTTAATTCCATTGGCTCGGGAGCTGCGCGTTTTTGCAATCTCCAACGTTCCTTTAACTGGGACACTATAGTTTAACACAATAGTACGAAATTTCCTATACACTGCAGATGCTGCCCACCCTCGTAGGAGGATCTGCCTTACAAGGGCTGCATCAGGCTAGTAATATCTATACGACATTATTATTATTATTATTATTATTATTATTATTATTATTATTATTATTATTATTATTATTTTCTTTGCTATTTGCTTTACGTCGCACCGACACAGATAGGTCTTATAGCGACGATGGAATAGAAAGGCCTAGGAAATGGAAGGAAGCGGCCGTGGCCTTAATTAAAGTACAGCCCCCGCATTTGCCTGGTGTGAAAATGGGAAACCAGGGAAAACCATCTTCAGGGCTGCCGACAGTGGGGCTCGAACCCACAATCTCCCGATTACTGGATACTGGCCGCACTTAAGCGACTGCAGCTATCGAGCTCGGTATTATTATTATTATTATTATTATTATTATTATTATTATTATTATTATAGTATTTTAAAACCGACTTTTGGAATAGTTGTTTTAAAAAATATCATACCGTCGGTGTCGGAAGAGAACAAAGTTGAATCAAGAGAAGTCGGATAGGGAAGAGTGCTCGAAAAAACTAGAACAAGTAAGTAGTAGAGGCAACGCAAAACTATTATTATTATTTTTTAGCTATTTGCTTTACGTCGCACCGACACAGACATGTCTTAGGCGACGATGGGACAGGAAATGCCTAGGAATGGGAAGGAAGCGACCGTGATCTTAATTAAGGTACAGCCTCAGTATTTGCCTGGTGTGAAGATGAGAAACCAGGGAAATCCGTCTTCGGAGCTGCCGACAGTGGTGTTTCGAACCCACTATCTCTCGGATGCAAGCTCACAGCTGCGCGGCCCTAACCGTACGGCCAACTCGCTCGGTTTATTATAGTTTTAAGAGGAAGTACAACTGGGCAACCATCCTCTATGCCACACTAATCAGACAGAAAAGATGTAAAGGACCCCGGAAAATGAAGGTAATAGCCAAAGAAAAACAAGGGCGTTGAAGAATGTGAAAATGAAAGACTCCCTAGGCATCGAGTGCTCTAATACGAGTATCATCGGGCTCGGAAAGGAACAAGAGTTGACCAAGGGAAGTTGGATAGGATGGACGAAAGTGAGGAGCGTGGCAGAAGTAAGTGGAAGCAATACAGGACTCAACTGAGGGCCCCATGGTCGCCAACCCACGCTTCCAAGTTAAAAGCCCCTCCGGCCCCTTTCAGTCGCCTCTTACAACAGGCAGTGGATACTGTGGGTGTTATTCTACCGCCCCCACCCACAGGGTTTCTCAGCTAAGAGGCCTTGTGGTCACTACCTCAAGGAGGTCAGCTCTTTTAGTCGCCTCTTACGACTGGCAACACCGAGCTCGATAGCTGCAGTCGCTTAAGTGCGGCCAGTATACAGTAATCGGGAGATAGTGGGTTCGAACCCCACTGTCGGCAGCCCTGAAAATAGTTTTCCGTGGTTTCCCATTTTAACACCAGGCAAATGCTGGGGCTGTACCGTAATAAGGCCACGGACGATTACTTCCCCTTCCTAGGCCTTTACTATCCCATCGTCGCCATAAGACATATATGTGTCGGTGCGACATAAAGCAAAAAAAAAAAAAAAAAAAAAAAATGAGTAAAATGGATAAGCTGTGGTTTCGTTTAACTTGAGTCTAAATCATATGATAAACTTTAACAATGCAGTGATGTTTACCGGGAATATAATTAGATTATTTATTTGAAGACATAATTTACATATACTTGTAATTGGATTTAAATTGTTGCTGTACTTGGATGGTAAATATATGTCTCTTCACTAGTGACGAAACTCACTCGCTATTTATACGCCGGCTATTATTAAAGGATGTCTGATGATGTTCTAAGTATTATTATCAGGGAAAGTCAAATAGCATTACAACACTGCGAAAAATCAAGTATTAAACTTGTTGAAGTGTGTAAATAGGCCTGTATTATACTTTACTGATAGAATAACAGGAATTTTACTTTTCTTACCGGAAATTCTGCCATTCCCATTCAAGAAATTGTAATTCGTAGCTTGACTCTTCAACCCCGTATGTTTATACGTTGTAACACGATATAACGTATCAGTTTTCCTTCAGTGTGTAAATAGAGAAAAATTAAACTTTGTCTATTGATATTGAATGCAGCATAATTAAACACGAATATTTTTAAAAGGTCAGTTTTTCTTGCGGTATAGTGTCTTTTCTTTAATACTGTACTCCAATCAACATTTCGTTGAATGGTGCGAGGAGAGCTTCGTTGTCACAATCGAACTTCACTGCTCGGATCTGTGCCATGTGTGTTCCCACTCTCGCGTGACTGTGACGCACGCTTAGTGCGTAAGCTGCTCGCATTTCAGAGAAGCCAGCCCAGTCGCACTGGGCTAGCCACAACGGGCCCCAGATGAGCAACTGTTCTATCCTGTTGGGGGGCACGGGCGATTATTCAGTTGCTAGCAATTGCGTGTTTATGTTTATGTTTATGTTTTCATGGGAGTACAAACACAAACACAATCGCAAATAGTTTCAGTGGAACCTATTTTTACTCAGAAGTATAAACGCAACTTACAGCCGCTATCAATCAATCAATCAATCAATCAATCAATCAATCAATCAATCAATCAATCAATCAATCAATCAATCAATCAATCAATCAATCAATCAATCAATCAATCAATCAATCAATCAATCAATCAATCAATCAATCAATCAATCAATCACTACTGATCTGCATTTAGGGCAGTCGCCCAGGTGGCGGATTCCCTATCTGTTGTTTTCCTAGCCTTTTCTAAAATGATTGCAAAGAAATTGGAAATTTATTGAACATCTCCCTTGGTAAGTTATTCCAATCACTAACTCCCTTTCCTATAAACAAATATTTGCCTCAATTTGTCCTCTTGAATTCCAACTTTATCTTCATATTGTGATCTTTCCTACTATTAAAGACACCACTCAATCTTATTCGTCTACTGATGTCCTCCCACGCCATCTCTCTACTGACAGCTCGGAACATACCACCTGGTCGAGCAGCTTGTCCCCTTTCTCCCAAGTCCTCCCAGCCCAAATTTTGCAACATTTATGTAACGCTACTTTTTAGTAGGAAATTGCCCAGAGCAAATCAAGCTGCTTTTCTTTGGATTTTTGCAGTGACTCATACCGATTTCTCACCGACAGCTGTCCTGAATTCTGATCCTGAATGGAGCCCTTAGCTTGCAATCCCCTTCCTCTTAAAACATTAGACCACCTGTCTTCTACAATTCCCCCCTTTCCTTCCCATCTCTCTATTACACCCATCTCTCTATTACACCTACTGTACCCTGTACATTGTTTGAGCGGGGCCTACTTTTCTGCCTGTCCTCTGAAAGAATCCTAATTATCTGCCTCAAGATCTCCAACTCCTCCCTCATACTCCTTAATGCCTGGCCACACCCACAGTTCCTACACTCGCACTCCTTAGCCATTCTTTACTAAATAATGAAAAGAAAATGAAAAAATAAGGTAACTTATTCTGTGTAAAATAAAACTGAAAGGAAATAAATAGTCTAGGTTAGTTCACAAAGATCACACGACAAAAAATTAATTAATATAGGCTACTACACTACAATACTACTTAATTGTACAATTTTGTATTCCTACAACACGCTAACATGTTGAAAATTGCTGTTAATTACTGGAAACAGAGAATAATACAGAAGAATTACACAATTCTTAACTGCAGTTAAGTCTACCCTAATTACAACAACAGAATTCTAGTAAGAGAGTTACCACAGATACAACAGAAACGGTACTATACTACACAAATATTTCACAGTAATAGAATAAACACACTATTGTCTAATAAGATACTATAATACACTATCGGGGTATCGCTTTAGAATGCATTCTGTTCAAGATACTGACAAAGCTTATCACAAATAGATTGACTGTCCTCGTGGACTGTAAAATACCTGAGGAGCAATTTGGGTTTCGCAAGGGAAGATCCACTCTACAAGCAGTTAAGTGTCTACAAGATGACATACAGGAAACGACGAGAAACCAAAAAGGAAAATTACATGTAGCTTTCATAGAATTTTCAAAGGCCATTGACTCAATCAATAGAATGTTACTGTTGGAAAGACTGGAGCATGTCTTGGAAAGTGATACATCTCTCTTAGTTCTGATACGAAACATACTCGCAGAAAACTACGTACAGATTGATGACAATCTGACAAAATCTATCCCAATAGAGCAAACGACTGGAGTGCTTCAGGGGGACCCATTGAGTCCGATGCTGTTTAACATAGCGACCATGGGCACAATAACAACAGTAAATTCCAGTAATGTAAAAATATATGTTTACGCGGATGGCATGGCGATTGCGTCATCATCTCATGCAGATCTGCAAGCAACCTTCAATAGATTAGTGGAATGGGCCTGCAGAAACGACCTGAAGCTGAATGCAAATAAGACAGTAGTTATGACATTCAGAAGAGGGGGTGGGGGAAGAATTGCATCACATGACGAAATTTGTTATAGGAACGAAAGATTAACGACCGTTGAATTCTTTAAATACCTCGGAAATACCTGTTATACAAAACATGGCCTCCATCTAAACAATTCAGGTAAACGAAAGATAGCAAATATTGTTCTAGATTTTATTAATCTTAAGATATGTACTGTAAAGCAGGAAACTCCCTTGAGTTATAATACTGACCAGGAAAACTAGTAGAAAGAGCCAGCTTTACTTCAAGCTGGCTCAATCAACTAGAAAAAGAAACTCAGGATAGTAAGGAATTTCAAGTTACCCAATTGCAACAGTCAAGTTTTAGGGAGGAAGGGGGTCTGAGATTGCTCTTGGTAAACTGTCAAAGTGTAGTAAATAAACAATTAAAATTCGGTACATTGATGGAATCTTATGAGACTGATGTGGCGATAGGAGTGGAATCGTGGTTGAAAGAAGGGGTAGGTAATAAAGAAGTATTTCCAGAAGGGTGCACAGTCTATCGTAGAGACCGAGGAGATAAAAAGGGAGGGGGGTGTTTATTCTGGTGAAGGAAACTTACTGTTCACATGAATGGTTTACCGATGAAAGGGGTGAAATATTAGGGATAAAATTAGTTTGTGATAATATGAAGGAGGTGGGAATTATAGGAACATACAGGGCGGGAAGAGAGGAAAGAGACATGGAAATCTTTGAGAAAATAATAGATTATACTCATAAAAAGAATGAAGTTGAATGGAATGGAGCTGCAAATGAAGCCCATGAACAAAAACTGGCAAATAAGTTAATTTGGGAGGGAGGATTTACACAAGTAGTACAAGAACCGACTCGTCTCAATAACTTACTAGATGTATTATTGGTTTAACCATGGAAAATTGTTGATAAAACTGAGGTAATTAAAGGAATAGGAGACCATAAGGCTGTAATAATGGATGTAGGACTCGTACCAAAATGGCTTAATAAGAGGGTTACACAAGACAAGAAATTGTACAGAAAAACTAAAGTTGATGAATTTGGGACTTACCTTAAATCACAATTCAGTTGTTGGATAAGTGAAGGGAGTAACGTGGATACACTTTGGGCTAAATTTAAAGGAATCATTTGGGAAGGAGAGAAGAGATTTATACCTGTTAAGAAGGGCAAAATGACCTCAGACCCTATTTATTATACAAAGGAAATAAGAAAATTAAAAAGAAAATGTAGAATAGTAAACAGGAAAATCAAAGAGGGTAGGGAGAGTAGAGCAACTAGAAAACAGCTAATGAGGGAACTGAATAGAGTGAAAAAGGAAGCAAAAGAGAATTATATGAATGGCATACTTCAAGAGGGTAATGACCACAAAGGGAAATGGAAAAAGCTGTATTCATATATCAGGAATCAAAAAGGAAAAGGAATCCAAATTCCTACAATGGTGGGAGAAGGGGGTGAACACTATTTAACAGATACTGAGAAAGCAAACCTATTTAGTAGGGAATTCAGAGATTCAGTAGATGATTGTCAAGAGTTGGAAACCGAAACAGAAGATAGAGAGGGAGAGAGACAGAGGGAAACAAGAAGCTTCTCATTCACAAATTAAGATATTTTCAGTGAAATCCAACTGCTTCAGCAAGGAAAAGCAGCAGGAAGTGATCAAATTACTGGGGAGGTATTAAAGACAATGGGGTGGTACATAGTGCCTTATTTAAAATTTCTCTTTGACTATGTCATAAATAATAGTGTAATACCAAAGGAATGGAAGGAATCTATAATAATACCAATTTATAAAGGAAAGGGTGATAAAAGGAAACCAGAGAACTACAGACCAATCAGCCTGACCAGTATAGTTTGTAAAATACTGGAGAGTTTAATATCGAAGTACATCAGAGGGATATGTGATGATAAAAATTGGTTCATGACAAGCCAGTATGGATTTAGAAAGAAATTTTCTCGTGAGGCACAACTGGTGGGATTTCAGCAGGACATATCAGATCAATTGGATTCAGGACGTCAATTAGATTGCATAGCCATAGATCTTTCCAAATTCTTTGATAGAGTGGAACATGGAATATTATTAAAGAAATTGGAGGGAATAGGATTGGACGTAAGGGTTACACGTTGGATAAAAACATTTCTAAATTCAAGGGTTCAGAAAGTCAAAGTAGGAAATAATGTATCTCAGGAAGAGAAAGTTTGGAAGGGAATTGCACAGGGTAGTATAATCGGTCCGTTACTTTTCTTAATATACGCAAATGATTTAGGGAACAATATAACATCAAAAATAAGATTGTATGCACATGGCATAATAGTTTATAGGGAAATAAACAACATTGTTCAGAATTACAAAGGGACCTTGAAAGTATCCAACAATGGGTTGAAGAAAATAATATGAAGGTTAATGGAGGCAAATCAACTGTTACAACTTTTACAAACAGGAGTTTAAAACTGAATTTGAATATACTTTGGATGCGGTAGTTATCCCAAAAGATGGTAAGTGCAAATACTTAGGTGTGAGATTTGAAAGTAATTTGCACTGGAAGGGTCATGTTGATGACATTGTTGGGAAAGAATACAGATCGTTACATGTCATAATGAGGCTACTCAAAGGATGCAACAAAGAATTAAAAGAAAAAAGTTACTTGAGTATGGTTCGTACATTATTGGAATATGAAAACAGTGTTTGGGATCCTCACCAAGAATACCTAATAAAAGAAATAGATAGTGTGCAGAGGAAAGCAGCAAGATTTGTAACAGGGGATTTCAGGAGAAAGAGTAGTGTATCAGAAATGTTAAAGGAACTTGGGTGGGAAACTTTAAGTAAGAGAAGGGAGAAAACTAGACTTATAGGATTATATAGAGCCTATACAAGAGAAGAAGCATGGGGAGATATCCGTGAGAGGCTTCAGTTGGAAAATAATTATTTCGGCAGGACTGACCACAAATATAAAATTAGAAGGAATTTTAGCAGAAGCGATTGGGGTAAATTTTCATTCATTGGGAAGGGTGTGAAGGAGTGGAACAGTTTACCAGGGGTAGTGTTTGATCCTTTTCCAAAATCTGTACAGATATTCAAGAAGAGAATAAACAGCAACAGAGAAAATAAATGAAGTGTTAGAGGGCATTCGACCAGTGCAGGTTATTGTAAATAAAAAAATGTGTGTGAATAAATTAATTCCATCCCCTGGTCTAAGGAGTTTGGACAGCCAAAGTAGGGGACTGCCTGTAGGGGTGAACTACAGTGGGGACTTCGAGGGCCCTGGGACCGCTACGGTAGCTGTGAAGGCCCTTCAGGAACTCTGAAAAGTGGTGGCAAAAGGGGCTCTGGTTAAGACACAGCAGGTCGTTATGCTACTTAGGTTCCAGAACGGGTAAATAAAAGTAAATCTATAATAATATTATAAAAGGAAGTGTTTGTCTGTCTGTCTGTCTGTCTGTGCGCGATGCCCAGCAAAATCTACAGCACGTAGAGATCTGAAATTTTGAACATAGGTAGATGGAAAGGGGTCCGAATGCACCTCGAAGCCGGAATTTTCATTTTCGCTTTCGTTGGTGAGTTATGAACGAAAAACCATCGGAAAACGTGCGTTGGGATATGACAATCCAACGTGCTGTCACCAAGATTAAATGCATCGAGTCGCTGTCGCTAGGCAACGTCCATAAAATAGGTAGAGAACACAATATTCAAGGAGCCATTTTACGTCCAGGACGTAGGAAGCTGTTTTTGGTCTTAAATGGTGGGAGGGCATATGACGGTGTTGATGATGATTCGTCCGTCGGATCGGGACGTTAAGTCTTGAGCTATTCGCGAGGAATGGCATATATGCCGGCGCCGGGTTTCATCCTCTTCATTCTTGCTATCATATATCATGTCATTCATTTCTTTCAACAAGCAACTTTTATAAGAATTACCCGATGTTCTACACAGTTACAAGTCTATCGACTACACGGCAGAGCTAATGTCGAATACATAGTTTTCGGGGGTCGCCGAAGTGAATTGTATACTCTGGATTTTTAGTATCAGGAGACAAACAACGTGGGGCTAAGAAAGCCCAGGAACCCTTAGGGGAGGGGGGCAGGGGGTCAGATAAACAAATTAACGAAAATACTGTTGAATCCATACTTTTTAGGGTCGCTGATATGAATAGTGACACCCCGGATTTTTTAAAAGTTCAAGTTCAACCCCCTTTGGGGTGATGGCGAGGGGGAGTGATATATAAAATTAAACAAAATTGTGTCGAATACATAGTTTTCGGGGTCGCCGAGGTGAATTGTACATTCCGGAGTTTTAGTATCAGGAGACAAACCACGTGGGGGTAAGACAGCCCAGGAACCCTTAGGGGCAGGTGGGGGTGAAGGGGCTGAGATATAAAAATGATCGAAAATAGTGTCGAATCCATACTTTTCGGGGTCGCTGAGATGAACAGTGACACTCCGTAATTTTTTAAAGTCCAAGTTCAGCCCCCTTCGTGGTGGGGGGCGATGGAAGAGTGATATATAGAAATAATAATGATATATAGAAATAATAGTGTCGAATACATAGTCGCTGAGGTGAATAGTGACAGTCCGAATTTTTAGTATCAGGAGACAAACCACATGGGGGTAAAACACCCTAGGAACCCTTAGGAGCGGGGGGGGGGTGTGTGTGCAAGCGGACTGAAATATACAAATCATCGAAAGTAGTGTCGAATCCATACTTTTCGGGGTCGCTGAGATGGATAGTAACATTCCGATTTTTTAAAACTCAAAGTTTAGCCCCCTTTAGGGTGGGGGAATGGGGAGTGAGATATAATAGTAATCGAATATACTGTCGAATCGATAGTTTTCCGGGTCGCTGAGATGAATTGCAACATTCCGGATGTTTAAAGTCTAACTTCAGCCCCCTTTGGCATAGGGGGTGAGAAAGGGTGAAAAAATAAATTGTCATAAATGACCGAGATAATGGACGTGTGTATGTTCCAGTATGACTTTCAAGTATGACTTACACCGGGCGAGTTGGCCGTGCGCGTAGAGGCGCGCGGCTGTGAGCTTGCATCCGGGAGATCGTGGGTTCCAGGCAAATGCTAGGGCTGTACCTTAACTAAGGCCACGGCCGCTTCCTTCCAACTCCTAGGCCTTTCCTCTCCCATCGTCGCCATAAGACGTATCTGTGTCGGTGCGACGTAAAACAACTAGCAAAAAAAAAAAAAGTATGACTTACTACCTGGAAAACGTACTGTGGGAGTAAGACGCCCCTAGAATCACTAGCAAAGCGGGTAAAATATTATCCATAGTAATAAATGGAAGTTTGTTTGGCGCGATCTATATATACTGTACTATATACAATATTAAGGCATAAAAATGAAAGCAGACGGAAATTAGTGAGACCATTCTAGGCAACTTAGAAATTTAAAACTTGGTACCAGACAACCTGATGACTTCAGGATCCCTAGAAAAATCTCAAATTCTGGGGTACATGCTGGGAGTTTCAAACCTGCATAACAACACAGTCGGTGATATTTATCCAGAACCTACAGGTTTTATGGGCTTAAAAGTTTCCTTAAAGTCCTAATTTTTAACCCACTCCCCCATATCAAGATCGCAGCACAATCTCCCAGAAAAGTTAGAAAATTGAAATTTTGCAAATTTTAGCATGCAACCGACGGAAAATTTAAGAGATGTTAAAACATTTTATTTTTTACCCCCGAAAAATATCGAAATATGGAGGCAATTTTAATGACGGTGCAGTCCTTCCTTACGATGTATTTCGTGGCTAAACGGTAAGTCGTATCACAAAACGGATGGCACAATCTCCGTTCAATTTGGAGTGATCTACAACTTCGGTCCTATGACCTTTTGTCGTATCTCTATCCCTTATACATTAAAATTTTCTCTATTTCTGGATTTACCTAAATTTTGCACTTTGTACACGTACAATTGATGGTTTCATTCACTTATAGGAAAGATGGGATCATCAACTTCTACACGAATATTGGCCCACCCAGTACCCATATGTGGGCCAAATTCTATGTTTGAAGCTGTCGCATAAATATCTGACAAGTAATGCACTGTGTGAAAATCTTACACAAATTTCACCCTATTCAACGTTTCTAAAACATAATGAATTGTGGTAGACAAGTGCACCTGTCGTTATCATCACAACTCCACAACTCGCACTTTACATTGGAAACATCGTCTGCGGACCTCCGTATGCTTTTTCTCGGATAACGCCAATTTACATGCAATTTAAAAATTATTATTAGCTTCATGTACAGTAATTTACTTCGATATCCGTATACAATCTGGAATACCGTAGCGAAGCACGGGTACAATTGCTAGTAAGTAAATAAATGCAATGTAAATATTAATCTTATACCAGTTGTATAGTATCATTTGAAGTAATTCCACATACTGTATATCAGTTGACTATATTTGTAAGTAGTACAGGAGATATTATAAGTAGAATTTTGTAAACATTATAAATTTATTAAGGATGAGCTGTGTGTTTAATAGAAAACATTGTTAGCGTAATTTGTATAATATTGTATTATAGGAAAATTTTCTTCTCTTGTTAATTTAATATTTAGTGCTTGACAATAATGTATTTTAGTGTACCATTTGCCACCGAGGTAGACATCTCATTTGCAAATAAAGAGATTTTGATTTGATTTTTGAATGACGCTACAGACTACAGGAACCACATACACATTTCACATCAAGGACAAGGTCGCAACTGCTATAATAGCAATGCACGACAGCTTACACATAAGGAAGGAGCTTCTCAGTGGATACAGCGATAAAGCTATTCAGAGTGAAGATCTCGCCTATTGTGAGTTACGGATTACATCTAATATAGGACTATCTTTCTAAGAGCAATCTTCTGGAATTGGAAAAGATGAAGGCAATTTATCTAAAAAGAGTACTCAGCGTATCTACTGTAAATTTACCCCCTCACGGTTGGTATATGTGCTGGTGAGAGAAAGGTTCTTTATAGAGGATCTTCGAGAATGGATGCTATTACATTCTACACCTGTGTATCAGAGTGCGTTAAAACAACTAGAGGACAAGAAGAAAGAAATATGGAGCACGTTTTACACCACGGATGCTATGATGACCCAAGAATGACAACGTCCAAATTACGACCTGCGACATATCATGACGCGATTCGCTGTGCATGGATTCCATCTCAAAATATGCTACAAGACAAGACATCACAACCCTACTAATGACTGTACTTGCAAATTTTGAAAGAAACAATGCGATAGGTACCATCTTCGAGAGTGTACTGAAAGAACAACGTTGTTGACCTCATTTTGTTGTGAATGAGCAATGTACGATATTGTATTTATTTCTTGGCCATTGGCTGCATTCAATTCTATTATTATACACTACAATGATTTTAAACTACGTTCAGACTAAGTACAGATACTACAATACACTTCAATAATGTTTAAACTGCGTTCAGACGTATCCTAGCTTATTACTAAGCACAAATATAAATGAAAATTCCAATTAGGCCTAAATGAGATATTCGTAAGAACTACCGGTAGGTGCTCAAAGATTACCAACAAAGTTAAACACGTAGACAGATTAATATTATTACTACTTTGTCCTACTATGCTGTAATAGAAATGAAACCTGCCGTTTGCACAAAAATACACACGAATATAACAGGCAAGATACTATCTAATTCTAATATACCGTATCTACACTACAATTCTCAAGTGAAATGTGGTTATGTGATATTTACAGATGGTTGATTACTATTATTTTCCCTACTCCGCGGGTCGGAGGATAAAAGTGTCCTTAAATGCTGAAAGATATGAGGGTGTTTGCAATAATTTCCCATTAAAGTATTTCTGTCTAAACTACGTCAGAGACTTGAATTGCAGTTATTGGAATATAGGAACTTGATTATTAGCTAACCGCTCATAAATACTGAAATATCGAGGGTGTGAAATATAAATTAGGGATACTTTAACTGCCTACTCAGAACTACAAATGATCGGAATACAAGAATCAGCTGATTTTTATTTATATTTTCTTGATACACTACACCCTTTATTCACGACTGTAGCCGCCAATGCCAATCTCTGAATACGAAGAGCGACAATAATCAATAACAATTACGACTGTTAACTATTTCACTAGTGAAATACTGTCTATTCTGTTGAAATCCTTTCTTTAAACAAAATTTACAACAGTATCGCGTTATTTAAAGAAGTCATTACCTTCGTGATAGGTGGGGCCGTTGAACTGCTATTTGAAATACGGTACCCTGTCAAATTCCTGCACTGTAATAGTAGACTATAACCGCTGCCGAAGTTACGACTCTTTTTAATATCCCGTCTTTGTAAGTATTTTAACAAACCTATTGATATTTTAATAATACTAATAAAAAGAGATATTTCTTCTTTCACGCTGTCCTAAATTACAGGTAATAAGATTTGCCACTGCGCGGAAGGCCATAGATTAACTACTATCTACCTCTGCAACTTTGGAATTGCGAACTGTGAGCTGTGAGCTTTCATTTAGCGTTCGAACCCTATCTTCAACAGCCCAGAAGATAGCTTTCCATGGTTTCCCATTTTTACACCAGGAGAATGCCGAGGCATTACTTTAATAAAAGGCACGGACATTAACTTCAACTCTTTACATCCCATCGTCACTGAAATATTGTGTTTTTGAACGACGTGAAACCACTAGCCAAGTGTGTAAAATAACGTAGGTAAGCATATCTTCCATACTGATACTTATGTGTGCTTCGGTCACATTAACCCACAGACCCTCACTGCTTATTGTTCAGTGTATCGCCATTTTAAAGAACAAAAGAAATGATATGATTTATTTAATAATTATAATGTTATTTGCTTTAGGTCCCACTAACTACTTTTACGGTCTTCGGAGACGCCGCGGTGCCGGAATTTAGTCCTGCAGGAGTTCTTTTACGTGCCAGTAAATCTACCGACACGAGGCTGTCGTATTTGAGCACCTTCAAATACCACCGGACTGAGCCAGGATCGAACCTGCCAAGTTGGGGTTACAAGGCCAGCGCCTTAACCGTCTGAGCCACTCGGCCCGGCGATATGATTTATTTGCGTGTGAGTTTCTGATATAATGTTACATTCTTCTGCGCATAATATTGTTCTAAGAACTTTGCTGCGGGATACCGATTGTTCCGACTTTGTTGTGACCAGTTCAGAAGGGTAATCCGGTTTCAAAACTTCAGGACTGACAAGTGGTACCTGACTGTTAACTTCTCGCAGTGCTGGAAAAAAGTGGTGGGTTGAAAGGTTGCGAGTAAGACGACGTCACATGTCCGAAAAACAGCACAAAATTCAGAATTCACACAGTTTTGATTTATTTGAAAAAGGAATTCAATGAGAAGTTTTGAAAGAATTGTTAAATAATTTTAATTATTTAATGTTAATTTAGAGTATTTTTTATCTTTACACACTGCATTCTTTATTATTTTATTTTTTATTTTTTGCTAGGGGCTTTACGTCGCACCGACACAGATAGGTCTTATGGCGACGATGGGATAGGAAAGACCTAGGAGTTGGAAGGAAGCGGCCGAGGCCTTAATTAAGGTACAGCCCCAGCATTTGCCTGGTGCGAAAATGGGAAACCACGGAAAACCATCTTCAGGGCTGCCGATAGTGGGATTCGAACCTACTATCTCCCGGATGCAAGCTCACAGCCGCGCGCCTCTACGCGCACAGCCAACTCACCCGGTTTTATTATTTTAAAGCAAACATTTAGACATATTCATAGAGAAGGTTAATTTACAGACTCGTGCTTGAAAAGGAAAACAAATGCATGCAGGACTTAAGCTGTAAGAAGGCAATGCAGATAATATATGCTCTAGATAATTGTAAAGTGAAGCGCACTAATTTTCAGGTGATACTATACTATTTAGATAATGTTCATGTTTTGCCCTAATGGGTGAGTTATCGGTTGGATAATAATTTTCTCTCAAGGTCTGGAAGATTACCTAAATTAGTTCTAATGACGTACCTGAGTGTTATTACTTGAAGTACTGTGCCATATCAGATATGCCCCAAACAATAAGGTTGATAATATGGTGTAATATTGTGCAGTTCATAAACGAAGGGAGTCATGATGTAATGAGGAAGTTGCGCAATACACGATTTCGGCAGCGCGTGGCTTCAGAATTAACTTCTTATCTTTCATAGCAACAGTGAATAGCTCGGGTATTTTAGGTGAGTCAATCGGGGATGTTCAAGAGTGTTTGAGAGCGGCCGATTATAAAAGGACCAATCATAGCCCTGGAAGCGATATGGCAGAATGAAGGGATTTACAAAACAAATTAAGTCAGTCTTACCAACTTTGAGATTTACAGTGCTGCACTACTTTTTTTTTATTAGGCAATCTGTTATAAAGCCATTCTCCACGTTTTTAATATGAAATAGAAGCCAGTTAAACATTAAAAGAACTACCTGTAGACAGTTGCAATACTTAATTTGAATTAATAAAGTAATTAACATATTTCTATTGAATCAGCGCTTTTGCAGAGTAGTGGGTGAGTAATAGCGTCATCGCATCAGTGGAATCTCCTAAGATATGACTAATACCGGAAGTTTGGTGTACCTATATAGCAGCCTCTGGAGATGGAAAGTCACTCTGCTTTGAAGTGTCAACCGCGCGGTTCGGTGTTTTTGATATTAAGCCAGTGGTATAGGAAAGTAACTTTTTTTAGTGACCAGTATTGAACATATAAGTAGTCAATTTGTGAAGCTGAAACGTTTCTTTTATGAAAACATGCATTACATGAATGCAAGTGATAGATTGTAGTTACGAGTGTGTATAGTACATTAACAGAGCAATTGCCTTTGCTATACAGGCTGTTAGGTGTATACGTGCAGATATTAAACTAGTCGGCAAAGAAAAAGACATCTCACAATATATGCTATGCACTTTTTATCTTGTCCTATTAGTTTGCCCATAACTGAGCCAAATATTTCAGGACCTAATGTGTTTTGAACGGCCGTAGCAGGATATGCCGCTTACGTCATTCTGTCCACGCGTAGTGGAAGTACAGTAGCAGAGTGTAGGGCTTGTTGAACCTGTTTTTTATCGCAGGCCAACACATGTTGTTGTGCACTTCCCCTAAAGGCTTGGCAAGTAGGAGAGGATAACTCACGTGCCAGGCCACTTGCTGTACTCGAAAACCGGTCTAGGGTACTCTGTGTGAAATGTGTGAAATCCTTACAGTGACCTCGAAGATACGCGCCAGCACATACGTGCGAATAAAGTATTGTGTAGTTGTGTGTGATTTATAAGACGCCAATGGCATTACTCAGTGATCCAAGCTGACAAAATGAAAGGAAATAGTTAATAAGTAAATGAAAAATGAGCGCAACATTTCTGTGCTGTTATTGCGACAGTCTACGGTGAATTTCTGACAATTGACAATGCGAGTTGTCTATGCTCATTCATAAACTTTTCAAGTCAATGAAAGGACGGTGCACACTGAAAGAAAAGGCTGTAAGTATTCAGTCATATTGTTATTAACGAGACAGATTTCAAAAACTGTAGTTGCAACCATGCGTGAACATTGCTCGAAGGAAAAATACCTACTGTGGATTTCTTTTGCTAGATGCTTTACGTCGCACCGACACAAATAGGTCTTATGGCGACGATGGGACAGGAAAGGGCTAGGAGTGGGAAGTAAGCGGCCGTGGCCTTAATTAAGGTACAGCCCCAGCATTTGCCTGGTGTGAAAATGGGAAACCACGGAAAATCATCTTCAGGGCCGCCGACAGTGGGGTTCGAACCTGCTATCTCCCGAATACTGGATACTGGCCGCAGTTAAGCGACTGCAGCTATCGAGCTCGGTCTACTATGGAACTGCCGCCGGGCATTTCTAATAGAAGGCTTATTCTTCTTTTTCCTAATCTGTTTACCTTCCAGGGTTGGTTTTCCCTCGGACTCAGCGAGGGATCCCACCTCTACCGCCTGAAGGGTAGTGTCCTGGAGCGTGAGACATTTGGTCGGGGGATACAACTGGGGAGAATGACCAGTACCTCGGCCAGGCGGCCTCACCTTCTATGCTGAACAGGGGTCTTGTGTAGGCCTTGCGGGGGAATGGGGAGATTGGAAGAGATAGACAAGGAAGAGGGAAAGAAGCGGCCGTGGCCTTAAGTTAGGTACCATCCCGGCATTTGCCTGGAGAAGTGCGAAACTACGGGAAACCACTTTCAGGATGGCTGAGGTGGGAATCGAACCACCTCTACCCATTTGACCTCCCGAGGCTTAGTGGACCCCGTTTCAGCCCTCGTACCACTTTTCAAATTTCGTGGCGGAGCTGGGAATGGAACACGGGCCTCCGGGTGTTGGCAGCTAATCACACTAACCACTATACCACAGAGGTGGACAGAAGGCTAATTACTGGACAGTAAGTGCCGATAGGTAATGTAACGGACCCGTTTAATTAAAACGTCCGTAATAATAATGTTACTACTACTACTACTACTACTACTACTACTACTACTACTAATATCTTTACGTTCCACTAACTAATTTTCACGGTTTTCGAAGACGCTGAAGTGCCAGAATTTTGTAAAGCAGTACTTTTTTAAATGCAAGTAAATCCACAGACACGAGACAGGCGTATTTCAGCACCTTCAAATACCACCGAACTGAGCCGCCATCGAACCTGCCAAGGTGGGATCAGAAGACCAGCGCTCTATCGTCCGAGCTACGCAGACCGGCATTGGGGCTTACAGTAAGTTGATCGTGCGGTTAGGGGCGCGCAGCTGTGAGCTTGTATTCTGGTGATAGTGGGTTCGAACTCCACTGTCGGTAGCCGGGAAGATGGTTTTCCGTAGTTTCCCATTTTCACATCAGGGAAATGCTGGAACTGTACCTTTATTAGACTTCGAACGCTTCCTTCCCGCTTGTATCACTTTTCTCCCCCATTGTCGCCGTAAGACCTATTTGTGTCGGTGCGACGTAAAACAATTTGTAAGTACATGCTTCGGTAATTTCGTAGACATGTCTGCAATTATAATATTAATAATAATTCGGATCTGTTAAAAGTTCACTATTTTCTTTAGTGTTTTCTGACAGATTACGAGCTGCGAAGTTTGAGTGGGGCGATTAACTTTTATTTTCATAATAGTCAGTAATAATAGACTAACACAGTTTCTATAATAATATTGTTAGTGGCTTTTCTACGGATGCAAGCTAATCGCACGGCCAACTCGCCCAATAATAATAATAATAATAATAATAATAATAATAATAATAATAATAATAATAATAATAATAATAATAATAATAATAATAATAATAATAATAATTGTACCGGGCGGTACACCTCCACGCCGCTAATTCAAACATTGCGCCAGTTGAAACTCCTCTACTGGAGGAAGCCTGAACTTTAACCACCATGTTAATTCTAAAGTTTCTCAGAAGATGTCGCTATTGTAAATTTTGAATAGTTCTGAACTGTGTCTTTTTCGATTTATATTTGTTTTCTCTGTAGTGAGAAGTGTGAACATTCTCTTCTAAATGGCACTACTGAAGAACTACAATTGTGCACCCTAGTGCGAAGTGAAGGAACTGTTTTTTGAGAAATTTTGTGTTCATAAGTTTGTTCTTTGTTAAATTTCTTTCAGTCATTTATTGGGTTGGCAGTAGAACCCTTCTCTTTCCGCTTGTTTTGAATTTAGCCAATCCCGAATTTCTCTAATTAATCTTTGACCAATAACATACGTCTTCTCCGATATGGATATGTTGCTTGATCCTAGCCAATAAAGTTGAGGGGGGTGTGGGTTCTCATTCTTGAAACGTCTCGAATTTTCCGCGAGGGTATATAAACTGCTGATTTTCTGGTCTCCTGGCCACTTCAGTAACATCTTTCCTATTGTGATTATGTAGCAGGGGGCGGGAAGCGCCTCTTCCTTCGGGCAGCAGTTCTTCCATAAGGTAATGGCCTTTTAATAACTTCATTTCTTGTTAGCTCAGCAGTTTAACCCTCGGGGCAGGTTCGAAACTTTTATCATGTAACCTTCCTTTAAAATGTAAAAGACACTTGGTATAAAATCCTGTCTCTTTAACTACAAATTGGGATAGAGAGGGCTTAACCCTCTCGAGCTCCCACTCATATTGTTTTGGAGTGACTACGTTTTCATTACCGTATTTCTTCTCTTCATAATGAAAATAAGTTTTCTTATCGTGTCACCCCCGTAGTATGGGATTAGCCCTTGCATAAGCGGCCTAAGAGCCAAATCGGTTTTAAAAAGGTGTCATAGGAGTGCAAGTTACGCCTCCACTCAAGTTGGTATTTTCGGGCCATGTAATTATCCTGTTTCTTTAGTGAATAGGCCTCAGTAGGTTGGGTATTTTTACCCCTGTTCTTGCGTGCCTGGAGGGCAACTTGAAGGTGGAGTTTGGTGTGGCCTTTGAATAGGCTTGAACTTTGAGAGTGGGTTGCTCTTTCTTAAATTGTATTTTCTGTGTGCCTCAAGCAGGCTTAACTGGGCAATTGGGAGCAAATGCCCCTTGGCATGATTGGGGTTTTCTGCCCCTTTGTTGAATCTTGTGTATAAGTAAAGTTGGGCTCATTGCTCAGGGATTGTGAATCTGGGGCTCGAAGCCCAAAATCCATTAATAAACTGTAATTGTACATTCTTAACTTGTTGATATACAACTGAGTCCCTGTTATACTTGTTATTTCTTGATCTTGAAAAGAAAACATAACCTTTGTTAAATTTTAAATTAACTTTAATTTCGTAAGTTGAGACCTATTCATCCCAGCACATTCTTTCACCTCTGCTGTTCCACAGATATCTCGGAATAATAATAATAATAATAATAATAATAATAATAATAATAATAATAATAATAATAATAATAATAATAATAATAATAAATCTTCACGTGCCAATGGAGACGCGCGGTGTCGGAATTTTGCCCACTGGTATTCTTTAACGTGCCCGTAAATTTACCGATCAGAAGCGGTCGTATTTGAGCACCTTCAAATACCAGCGGACTGAGCCAGGATCGAGCCTGCTAAGTTCATGAAACCAGTGCTTGAACCGTCTGAGCCACTCAGCCTGGCAACGTTTATTTTGATACGTTGAATAGGCACTACAAAATCAGCAGTAAGCTAGAAGTTTCTCATTTAAACATGTTCTCTTCGGTTGGAAGCACGAAAGGAAGGTACGTTTAATTATGTTTATAATATGTCCCTTACTGGTATGAAGTAAAACGTTGGATGTGTTTTGACATTTCAATTCCGATACTACTCACTTTGAAATTCTATCCCATGCATTCTTTCGTTTACGTAATAAACTTTATTTACGTACACGTCAACAAGGGTTGTTTCTGCATACGGCGAGTTGGACTCTCAAAAGACCATGATATTGAAATCGCACTGTGGGAGAATATTCCACGTAAGCAGTTCGACAAAAGCACTAGACCTGTCACATGCCGGTTGTCTGCTGTTCCTAGCGACGGAGATGTCGCTGGACGGTTTCCCCACCCTTACATGAAACCGGTCTGTCTGACCTTGACCTGAATAACAGCTCTCAGAGATGCGAATTATCGTCCGTACTAGTACGCGAATTACTTCGTAGTAGTATCATCTGTAGTAGTATTTGAATAATGCCAGTGTATGAATACCACGAATACCATTATATGCTGCTAGTGTATCGTGTGGCAGAACAGAACACGGGTCGCCCTTCATGAATCTATCGGGAAAGGCTTCCAGCAATTTATATTATGTTTCTTATTCCCTACGAGTTAAAACAGAGGACACTTTGCGTTTTTAAGGGCCGATGACATTAAGACAGCAATCATCATCATCATCATCATCATCGTCGTCGTCGTCGTCGTCACGTATAAATATTCAATAAAATAATCGTTTTATATTGAACATTACTGAAATAGGAAGTATAAGTTAACATTTAACTTAAGAAGATTGCCTAGAGTGTTTTGTTAATTTACAAAAGAAAGTTTAACATTTCTTTTAATGCAATTTGTATGTTTTTGTTTTCTAAACTGTTGTACTGTAATGTTTAACATAGGTACATTATGTTGTTCACAGGCGTTTTCGTGTACGTTCGTAAATCCGTACTTTTCTATTCGAGATAGTCTTGTTACCGTCCACCTGGAATTACGGAGCCCGTACTGTATGTTAGTTCATTATTTTTCTACAACAGAGTGTTACGAATGCGACTGTAGTTCCCGCGACCACGCCACTTTTATGTCTGTGTCACTAATGTGCACTTTGTCCAGCTGTGTGCTGCTTGACTATGTGGCTCTCGTTACCTTCTTCTTCCTCTTTTTCTACTGCAGCCTTATGTCTTAACAGGTATACTGTATTCTACCGACATCATCTCAACACGCAGTAGCGTAATCTGCTGCGATTTACCGAGCTCGATAGCTGCAGTCGCTTAAGTTCGACTCCATGGCTAAATGGTTAGCGTGCTGGCCTTTGGACACAGGGGTACCGTGTTCGATTCCCGGGAGGGTCGGAAATTTAACCTTAATTGGTTAAATTTGCTGGCACGGGAACTGGGTGTATGTGCCATCTTCATCATCATTTCATCCTCATCACGACGCGCAGGTCGCCTACGGGTGTCAAATCGAAAGACCTGCATCTGGCGAGCCGAACTTATCCTCGGACACTCCCGGCACTAAAAGCCATACGACATTTCATTTCAGTGTGGCCAGTATCCATTATTCGGGAGATGATGGGTTCGAACCCCACTCTCGGCAGCCCAGAAGATGGTTTTCCGTGGTTTCCCATTCTCACATCAGGCAAATGCTGGTGCTGTACCTTGATTAAGGCCACGGCCGCTTCCTTCCCTGTCCTAGCCCGTTCCAGTCCCATCGTCGCCATAAGGCCTATCTGTGTAGGTGCGACGTAAAGCCAATAGCTGCTGCGATTTGTTATTAGCACCATCATAGTAAAATGTAATATAGCTGAGGCGGAATCTTCTTAGATATGTTCGACATCTGTGGATTGTGTATAATTTGATAACTCATCTGTACTCATGAAAGCGACCGTCGGCCTGGCGTTCAGGTTAATAGCTACATGTCTCTAACGTGCAACCTTGTTTGTGTTTCTTATATTTGTTGATGTGTATGTTTGATGTTTATACACAATACGAGATTACAGCTGACTCATCCCCACGAGTTTGACCTGGTTCTCGTTTTACGCATAGTAATCTGTAGGTAACTACTGCGACCGATGCTAACTCACGTGACATACATTTCATCTTGTTTCCTCTTAAACCACGCATATTTTACTATTTTCTTCCACGTATTTCAGCTTTTAATGACCTAATAATAATAATAATAATAATAATAATAATAATAATAATAATAATAATAACGTTAAGTGCTTTACGTCCCACTAACTACTTGTACGGTTTTCTGAGACGCTGAGGTGCCCGAATTTAGTCCCGCACGAGTTCTTTTTATGTACCAGAAAATCTGCCGACACGAGGCTGACCTACAGTATTTGAGCACCTTCAAATACCACCGCACTGGGCCAGGTTCGAACCTGTAAAGTTGGAGTCAAAAGGCCTGCACCTCAACCGTCTGAGCAACTCAGCCCGGAAGGAGGCACGAAATGTAGGTACGTTTAATTTATTTAGTTGTATAACATGTCCAACATTCCTTTGAAACTAAACGTTCGATGTGTTTCGATAATTCAATTCCGATGCTACTCATTTGGGCATCCCATGACTGCTTTCGTTGGCGTAAGGACCTGCCATCTTTCTCCTACCTTTACGCAATGCACAACGGGGATCTACTGTATTTCACGTCCCGGCGCGCCTATCCCAACCAATAATTATATCACTCGCTCGTACAGGTCCCTCACCGATTCAGGTTTTCAGGTCATTTCCCTACTCACTAGACCACGGGGCTGATGACCACACATATCCCAGTCCCTTAAAGGACATACCAGCAAATGAACCAGTATTAACGCTGAGAATTCGCCGGCGCGCCTATCCCAACCAATAATTATATCACACACTCGTACAGGTCCCGCACCGATTCAGGTTTTCAGGTCATTTCCATACTCACTAGACCACGGGGATGATGACCACACATATCCCAATCCCTTAAAGGACATACCAGCAAATGAACCAGTATTAACGCTGAGAATTCGGTACATCTCCAGGATCCGAAACCGATGACCAGGGTTGTCTGAAGGCCCTAAGACGGAAACTGAATACTGACAACTACGAAACCAGTCTGGCGAGAATGTAACGTAACAAGGCATACGCTACTGTAGTAGCCACCTTCAGCTGTTATGGTAGCTCAGTTGCTCTTAAACATAAAACCAGTTTGACAAGTATGTTACGTAACATCTCGTGCATTGCATAGGTAGCGTTCAGCTGTTGTACGTAAACATAAACAGAAACCAGTTTGGCACGCATGGCGCGTGACTCGCCTGTTCTCAAAGGGAAGCTATTCATTCCCAAGAACAAGGCATACTACCTATTCTAAAAACATCGTATCCCTTTGCTCTAGAAAATAACTTCCGAGAATTACTAAAAGTTTGATATATATAGTGGTTCGTCACATCGTTCTCTATTGCTAGAAGAAATATCTGCAGGTATACACCTAACACCCTGTATAAATAATATTATGTATCACGTATGTCAAAGTGCGGTGGTGACACGGGATAATAACAATAAAAACGATAGTTACTGTCGATATTTCCGTACCCGTGTATACGTAATTTGCATACGGTTTGTGCAAATACAGTGTTCGGTACGCGTCCGGTTTCGCGAAGAACTTGTGCGAACCGTCGTCATCGTATCGGTACAATTTAATGGTGTGTGCGAAGCACTATTACTACATGATGAAGAGAGAAGAAAAGACTTGCAGAGTATTTGATAACGCCATGCAGTTTGGTGCAATAATGGCGTAATTTGCTGGACGCTGTGGCCTGGAGTCATGAAGAAGCTGAGACGCTACCAGTTGAGTTCATTTTAATTATAGGCATGCTTAGATAGAAGTCATTAGGCTAATTCGATCCCAGTGTAATGTAAATGTAAATGTCAGTCTTGTTGTGACTGAGCTATGTTGTATTTTTATAGATTAATGTCATGTTTCAGGGAAATGCATGTTTGGAACCCTGATTTTTATATATTATTTTATTTCCTTTTTATAAGATGGGAAAGAGGGAAATGATTAGGTGTAGATGAGGATATATATGTCTAAAGGTAACTGTGTATTCCATTTTGGTACAAGATGTAGACTCTTTTAGTATGAAGGCTACACAGCCTAAAGTTTGGTCTGGGAATAAAATTTAGTAAGGTATTTTTTCTGCATGTAGCACGTTTATAGGAGTGCATGGCAGTGATGACCAACGTAAAAGTGTACCGTCGAACTAGTATCTTTCAGATCCGCAGATAGAACTAGCTAATTGGTATTGAGTTATGTATTTACGAGAAAAGGCAAGATTAGCCTGACACTGAGATTACAATGTGTATTAATACAGGACGGAAGTGCCTGGAAATGAATATCGGGAAAGATATAATGGTGTCAGCTGCATGAAATGAGAGAGAAGTGTGATTTGCCTCGTGTGTCATTATCATTGTGAGAGTCGAACTCATGAACTCCGAAGTGTTAGGCCAGATGTGTCGTGTATCATATCTGTAAGCCGTGTTATTTTGGAATATGTATTTAAGGCTATAGGAATGTGTATTGGTGCCTTATTATGAGTTCGAGGCCGTGTGTTAGTTAATGAACAAGAGAAGTGAATGGCAGCGTAATTTATGTTCCCAGATATATTAGAATCTCTCAGGCAGGAATTACCAATCCAATTAGTTAGTTTCTTTTCTGGCGAAGTAAGAGGTTTCGTAGCTGAAGCAGGAGAAGTGTTCCGTGATTTATATTACAGCGTGCGAAGTGAAAGATCAACAGACGGACAGCTGGGCCAGGGGTTTCGTGTTCTTTTAATAATGTAGGAGTCTAGTATCTTATTGTTTATATTACAGATAACGTATACACAGATGATTTTTTTAGTATTTTATTTTTATTGCATGTCTTTAAAGATTTCTCTGAGAATGTATTTTGTATTAATTTGTGTTACTTGTACTCTTGCTGATTATGTCATTGCCAGCGCTGATAAAGACTTGTTCTTAAATATGAGTCCGAAACTCATTTTATTGGGAAGCAGGCTTCTAAGCCATCCAATTTATGACAGAGCTGTCTGTTAAGTAAATTCAGTGTAAATATAAGCTAGGGTCCCTGAAATAATGATTTGTTGATAAGTGATGTACATATAGTTTTATTATGGATCGGATTTAGCGTAATTTTATTCTGTCGCGGTATGTCCTGTAATTATAATTTGAATGATATCCGTCAGGATGCGTTAAAATGAATTTAACTGCGTAAGTCGAAGCGAAGTGTGAATTTCTTTCCCAGGTCGTTGCGTTTATTTTGTAAATGTTTTCATTTTGAAACGGGACATTGCCCGTCCTTTGTAAATTGGTGTAATTTATGTTAATTATGTTGCCCGGCACATATTAAATTTTTTTGGCATTTATTTGAGCCACATTTTAATTATTTTCAATTTTTTTGTTTATCTCGAATTTCAATAATGTTTATCAATAAATCCATCTTACCCCTTTATTTTGAATTTTATTTCGGAAATATGATACTGTTTCCCGTTCATATACCCATGGTATTTATTTTTTCCTGAGATTTTTTATTTATTTTAGCCCGATCAATTTTTTTAAAAACCGAACACGCAGCTCTCCGATTGGCGCCGGTAGACTGTATTTCAGACGGGAACGGTACAGTACCCCCATACATAGGAGAGTCACAACTCCTTCTCGACATATTGCAAGCTATTCTCATCATGCATCGAGCATTGCTTCTTTTAGTCCTAGTGGCTACTCTCTGCGCGTACACCAATGCACAAGGATGGGTAAGTTACAAACAAGTCCTCAATATTTGGGTGGCGCCTGATCGTTGAGTGAATCGTCAGTAAATTCTCACTAATATGGCAACAGTTAGAATCCTGGACAATGCAAATGGGATCTAAATAACTAAAATAAACACTTTCCTGCGGTTCGTAATATGCGCATAATTGGAGGACTTGTGGCTATGGTTACAATTTCAGAAGTCAAACAATGTAAAATGGAGAAATTGTGGCTACATATAACGATATCAGAAGTCACGTGATGTTGTAGGTTTATTTTATTTTTACATTTTTTATTTTTTAAATTTTTGAACAATGTAAGACAAGGAGACAAATCATTGGTTCACCGGAACCCGATGATACTTATTAACCGGTATTTAAAGATTGCTTTAAACTGTGCTACATTTTACCGTATAACCATTTTAAACGTTTAATTATGTATTATTTAAAATTAAAATTAAAATTAAAATTAAAATTAAAATTAAAATAAAAATTAAACACAATTTTTACATACATAGCGGCTGCTACCGCCGTGCCTTCTACTTAACAAATGTCCCGTATGCACTAGTGATGCATGGGATATCTAATCACTTGTTTTCGAAGGAGCTTTCTTTTTGCTATTTGCTTTACGTCGCACCAACACAGATAGGTCTTATGGCGACGATGGAATAGGAAAGGGCTAGGACTGGCAAGGAACAGCCCCAGCATTTGCCTGTTGTGAAAATGATAAACCACGGAAAACCATCTTCAGGGCCACCGACAGCGGGGTTCGAACCCACTGTCTCCCGGATGCAAGCTCACAGCTGAGCGCTCCTAACCACAGGGCCAACTCGCCCGGTTTTCAAGAGGGTGCATTTGTAAATACGCCAAAGATGCAAGAAAAGAAAATTTCATAACGTATTTATTAATACACTTGCCGGGCTGAGTGGCTCAGACGGTTGAGGCGCTGGCCTTCTGACCACGACTTTCCAGGTTCGATCCTGACTCAGTCCGGTAGTATTTGAAGGTGCTCAAATATGTCATCCTCGTGTCGGTAGATTTACTAGCACGTAAAAGAACTCTTGCGGGACAACATTCTGCCACCTCGGCGTCTCCGAAAATCGTAAAAGTAGTTAGTGGGAAATAAAGCCAATAACTCTATTATTAATGATACACGTCTCGAGATTCCACTTTATAACAGATTAGTTTGCATGAAAAAGCTCAGAAAATTAAGATGTCACACTTGGATCTACCACAATGTTTCCTTCTAGAACTACTCATAAATATATGCTCAAAACATGTACCTGGTGGTGCAGGCAGTGGTGAACACGTCTCGCAGAGTTTGAATGGACACGTCCCATCATTTCAGGTGTCACTGCAGCACAGGTCTCACGAATTTGTTGTTGTGATTGTTCTGCATTTTCTGACTCAGTTTCGTACATTTTCGATTCGATATATCCCCACAGAAGAAGAAAAATGTATCAAACTGTTAAATATTGTGACTGGTGATCCCATCTTTCTTTATATCTTAAAAAAAAAACCTTCTCCACTTTTCCTTATACTTCCGTTCCTACCTCATTCCTGCCTCTGTTGCAGACGACTCCTTTGGAAGAAGGTGCTAGATACAGCCACCTTTGAACTGTCTGGTATCAAACAAATGGCTGTGCGGTTTGAGTCACGTAGCTATCAGCTAACATTCAGGAGATAGTGGGTTCGAACTCCACTATCGACTCCACTGGATTTCAGTGGTTTCCCATTTTCACACTAGACAAATGATGGGCCGTGGTCGCTTTCTTCCCAATCCTAGCCCTTTCCTATCCCATCGTCGCTGCGTCGGTGCGACATAAAGAATATTGTAAAAATTCTAAATTTAACTGTATGGTTGATTTGACATTGATCTTAATATTGTTTGAAATTCATGTGTTCCTTGGCGAATTGACCTACCGGACTGGCCTACACTATTTACCAGGGGGTGGTCAGATGGATTATATGATCGACGGGGAGAAGGTGAAGGTCGTCAGCAAGATGGACAGCGAGGAATTCCTGGAAGGGAAGGATTACTACCTGAAGGGATTTACCGTTAATATTTTGTCCGAAGAAACTGGGAGGATTTGACAATAAGAGTAAGTGAACATCGACACTTTTTCCTTCCTTAAGATTCTTCCCGCCAGCACAGTATCAGTCTTATCATGTTATCATCCCACCTGTTTGACGTATTTTGTATGGTTTAACTTTTTGGAAATATTTAAGTGGAATATTTCCTACATTATTGCCCGCATACTCTGCTTGGTACGCTCTTGCCATAATATAACTTTTCCTTATACTTCCGTTCCTACCTCATTCCAAAAACTCGGTGTGTGTGTGTGTGTGTGTGTGTGTGTGTGTGTGTGCTTGGGGGATTGGTAGATGGGTGGGGGAGGAGCGGAAGATCATGTGTGTGAACTGTGTCGAATATATTGGCTTGGTCCTGATTTTGCCGGATACTCTTCCTGACGCAAACTCTACGTGGAAGGATACATTCATTATTGCCGCTGCCACAGTACAACTACGCAAGGTTATTGGCAAAGTGTCTATTGGACTAATGTGAATCAAAAAGTAAGACAAAACATATAATATTACGAAAGATCATAGTATAGTTCAATACATCGTCGTTGCGTCCGCGAGAATTGCTATATAAAGTAGCTTATCATTTTAGCCAGTAAGATTCTGTTCAATATTGTGCGAGGAATGTCAAAGAATTATTGCTCTTGACGATATATGTGCTGCGGATCAGTATTTCTCCCACAACATTTTTAAATAGCTGTTTTTTGCAGGCGCAGCGAAGATATGCAAAGTTTCTTCCGGACAGAAGTTCACTCAGTTTTTTTGTCAAGGAAGTTACAGTATTCTCGACAATTCCCAATCCGATTTATTTACATCAGATAGGCTATTACTTCATCGGCTGTAATTATTTTTCCCCTCTTCATAGAATACGTCATTCCCTTGAGGCTGATGACCTTATTTTACAGTGTAAAACAAAAGATATGGTCAAACTTTTAGGATACATCCCCCACACTTAGACGAAGAAAATATGTTATATGGACATGGGTCCGAAAACGCTGTATTTTCATGTTAGAACACATTTTCTACAACTGTACGTTATTGATGGGAAATGCTCAGGAACAGAACATATCAGCGTACCATGAAATGGGGGCCGATGACTTTAAATGTTGGGCCCCTTTAAACAACAAGCATCATCTTCATCATCATCATCATCATCATCATCATACCATGACATGCTCGAAACGCCCTCCATTAGCTTTGATTCATGTATCAACCCACTATTGCATTGAATCCCGGATAACCGGTCGAGTTGGCCGTGCGGTTAGAGGCGCGCGGCTGTGAGCTTGCATCCGTGAGATAGTGGGTTCGATTCCCACTGTCAGCAGCCCTGAAGATGTTTTTCCGTGGTTTCCCATTTTCAAACCAGGCAAATGCTAGGGATGTACCTTAATTAAGGCCATGGCCGCTCCGTTCCCATTCCTAGGCCGTTCGTATCCCATCGTCGCCATAAGACCTATCTGTGTCGGTGCAACGTAAAGCAAATAGGAAAAAAAGAATAATATGAGACCGCTCTATCGGTTGGACACTTAGAAATACACTTTAAACAATATTTCGATTCGAGTGAAAAACAAACCGACGTTTTCCGGTGACCCTGAACGTCGCACGACGTACTTTATGAACATTCCTTGTTTGGGCTGGTTTTACCTACACATTACAAAAACGAAATTGAGAATACTTTTCCGGAGCGCCATAGAAAATGCACCTGATGAATCTTACGTGAGCCGCCCGGTATATCTTCCTCTCGCTCTGTCAAGCCCCCGTACAATATGCAATATGATCCATCTGGAGAAGGATGAAGACGCAACCTGCCATAAATCTTATCATATTTGTATATTACTGTATTTGACAGGTTCATATACAGTTGTTATATGTTCGTTTGTAGATAAAAATGTTATGTTCATCAAAATATTTGTACGTTAACTTATCTTTCACAGGAGCCGTAAATGGACCAACCGGTGACAACTACCACGTTTGGAAGTATGCATCATGTAGCTAATTCATTCTGCACGATTGTTATTGGCCCTCGATTTATCTATAAACTCAAATGTTGTTTATAAGGAAATGAAATGTAAAATAAAGTTAAAAAAGTAAAAGTACTTATCACTATTTTTCTCATGACTTTCGAAATAAAATCAGTGTACCACGTAGGAAGAGTGCGTATCATTTATAAGATTCGATTGTACTCATCGTTGGACAAGTCCCGTGTACAAGGGGGTAATTGAGTACCTGTATTATTATTTATTATTGTTATTATTATTATTATTATTATTGTTGTTGTTATTATATTTACGATATTTATCGTACAATTTTCGAGTAAAATATCAAAAAGATTATTAACAGACCTAATCCAATACACTGCTTTAGAAAAAAGAGATTTGGTCACGTTGTTAGATAATCCTAACGACATTGTAGGAATGCACAATGGTATAGGGACTGGACAATTGTGGAAGTAACATGTCCTGTTTTCACAACAATTAGCGCCAGTGTCATCAGGATGTTTGGAATGTGTCAGTGTCAGTTGAAAGGAACGAGTGCCTCATTTCAAAATGTGTGTAAAGGTTAGCCTGCGTGGAGGGTAGTGTTTACACGTTATGGCTGATCGTACGGAATGAGATAATGAGATAAGCAAAGACAGAAGCAGTTGTCGTCGAATGAAGAGCATCTCGTGCATTTATACTGCTGCATTAAGGATACTCGCAGAATGGTACGGCTTGATCAGAATTCTTCTTCTTATAATGCTCTTTCCCACAGCTGTGGGCTGGCATGTTGAACATGCGGATTTGGCTATGTTTTACGGTCGGATTACTTTCCTGACGCATCCCTATCTGTAGGGATGTATCCACTACTGCATGTTTCCCTGGTGGTTGCAAGTGTGGGTGTGGTGTCTAGGTATGGAGAGTGTTGGGATTAATCAATTAGAGGCGATTGAAATCCCCAACCCGGCAGGGAATCGAACCCTGGGCCCTCTGAACCGAAGGTCTCAGCGTTGACCATTCAGACAAGGAGTCGGACACGGGTTTAACAGAATGCGATTTTGTATTTGTGGCAATGTTTCCAGGAGAGTAGAAGTGTTGCCTACCGGGCGAGTTGGCCGTGCGCGCAGCTGTGAACTTGCATCCGGGAGATAGTGGGCTCGAATCCCACTGTCGGCAGCCCTGAAGATGGTTTACAGTGGTTTCCCATTTTCACACCAAGCAAATGCTGGGGCTGTACCTTAATTAGGGCAACGGCCGCTTCCTTCCCATTCCTAGGCCTTACCTGTCCCTACGTCGCCATAAGACCTATCCGTGTTGGTGCGATGTAAAACAAATAGCAAGAAAAGAAAAAAAAAAAAGAAGGGTTGCCAGGCGCCCTAGCACGGGCCGTCAAACGTAAACACCAAGTTACAGCACGTGCACCTTCAGTAGGCTTCTGGAGTACGAATTTGTGATCAAACAGTCAGAAGCAAGCATCTAGAGACCAATTTAAGATCCCAACGATCCGCTCAAAAACATGTAATGTACAGACGACATCGTGCTAGGAGACTACACTTCAGTAGAGGTCATCTGCAGTGGCAGTTAAGATGTTGGCATCCTGTGCTGTTTTCAGATTAATCCCATTTCTTGTCGAATCATTCAGATCGTCGACCGCGAGTCTAGAGAAGACGTTGAGAGCGATATCATCTGGCAGCTGTACAATCTACTGGTGCTAATGGAACAGGATCTGTTATGGTGTGAGCAAGAATAAGCCTGACACAAAATCTAATCTCCTGATCATTCGCGATAGATCCTTAAGTGCTGGACAGTTCATTGATGAAATCGTTGTGCCACATGTAATTCTTCACGTGAGGCAACTTTGAGAAAACGCAGTATTCCTGCATGATAATGCTAGAGCGTGTGATGCCAACAGCGTTCCAAGATTCCTGCAAGAGCAACAGTTGTTACGAATAGAGTGACCATCTAGAAGTTAGAATTGAATCCTATGGAACAAGTCAAACTGGAGAAACGTATCCGAGCGGGAAAACCACCACCCAAAATATTAAAAGCCCTTGAAGACGCCCTTTTCGAAGAGTCTGCATCAAGTAAACGCGCGGTGCCTTGTCAGACGCACGACAAGGTGTTGTGAAACAGTTATCCATGCGAGGGTTGGCTATACGCCTTATTAAAATGCTTAATTACCACGTAGCAATTTTCGTGTATAACCAGGGACCACTTTGTTTAAGACACGTTGTGCAACGATTTCGTGCACTGAGTATCCAAAGAATGTTTTATATTATTTAAATTTTAATTGTTACAAGGAAGAATGTTCGGTTACATTGCGTTTTTGTTTACATAACAAAATGTATTCATATCTTGGAGGTATGCATATATATAAAGTGACAAAATATCTCTTTTGAACACTGTATATTCAATGCGCTGGTTCTATGATCTAAGGGCAATGCAAATGGCTCACGGCTGGAGGCCCGGGTTTGATTCCTGGCCAGGTCGGGGATTATACTTGGATTTGAGAGCTGGTTTGAGGCCCACTCAGACTACGTGAGTACAATTGAGGAATATCGGAAGGTTAGATCGCGGGCCCCGTCTAGAAAGCCGAGAATAACTTCCGAGAATTCTTTGGTCCAGAGGTGATGTATTCGATTCCCACATAAGTCGGGGATTTTAACCTTAATTGGTTAATTCGCCTGGCTCGATTGTTGGGTGTTTACGATGCCTTCAACATTAGAAATCATTTTAGTCTGGAGCCCCATACTCATATACAGCGTCAAGTAGAGTGACCTGCACCAGGCTTTTTCGGAGGTCACACGCCATTAAATTAAATTTTACCTTATGTGTATCCTTGTTGTTTTCTTCATGTACAGGATGAATCAGATATATAATCCGTGTCTGTGTAGTGCTTTGGGTTGCAAAATCAAGCTGGTACATTGGAAGAGAAAGGACAGAAGAAAAATTTCAACAAACGTTATTGTTTTCGCAGGTTTAACCGGAAATAATGTTCAAAATAGCCCGCTTCCTGTACCGCATACAATGTTACTCTACTCAACAAGCTTTCTTGCATTATTGTTAACGTTAGCAGCGTAACAGTTACTGTTAATATACGATGTTGATGCACAGACTCAGTCCAGTCTGAAAACCATGTCGCATAAATTTGATCGTACAATTAGCCTCGTAAAAATTCCGTGGCGTTCAAATCGGGCGATGACGAGGCGTGCCCTGGTAAACCATAACACCACGAGACATTACGGAAGTAACTCACGGAATTTAAAGAACAACGTAATTTATGATCAGATGTCCTGCTACTCCTCTGATCTACGATCCACTCGCAGGAAGTCTTGCGACAGGCATGGTCATTCCGTTGCTGTGCACGATGCATTTTGAACGGCTTCACTACATAAATATTATTATGTTTAATAACCTCGTACACTCTTGATATGTTGTATTTTCAAAATGGGTGCCACAACTCTAGTACTTGCAGAAGGTTTTGCTGCAACAGATTCTCTCGCCATATTCAGTTCCTCCGTTTCCCTTTGACATGTTGCCTCATGAAGCGTAGTTTCTCTTCTGCATTCTGGAACAAACGGTGACCTAGACGTTCTATATCTGGATATAGCGGTGAATGACAATGCAATGACACTCTGCAAATATGAGCAGTATATTCACAAGTTCGTCATTCGTATACCGTGGCCGTTCCATTACTATGCATGTGACTTCGCTGAATGTTTAGGTGATAGAACTGTGTGGATTCAGAACAATGCAGGGATCCCCCTCGCGGCGATTCGGGAAATTGAGTTCCCGCTTAGTCTACTGTTCCTGCAACACACGGCAACTTCTCTAACTTCTCGGTGTTGCGTGTAGCCGTTTCGCGCTTCACAATATAATCTCCTACAACGGACCGGGTATATCACCCATTCTACTGTGAAGTAGGCTGTATCTGAAGCACCCGATGTAACGTGGACCTGCAAGGATAAGGTAAGTCCTAAGGTAAGTCCTAAACTATCATTTGCCGTGCTAATAGACAATGGATGTCTATGTGTTTTGGGCAATTATTTTGGGCAAGTGGGTAGTCTTCCCTTTCCAAGAACTCTGATTGAGTGGTACTGGTCAGAATGGCCGTACTTGTACTGCAAAATCCTTTTCAACTTAAAAAACCTGCATGCTTTCAGTCAGTTGATAACATCACCATTGCCATCCTTGAACCCATACTTCATTAGGTGTTTTGTCATTTGTCGAAGGTCAAAGAAATCAGCATACTTAAATTCCTTTACTTTGTAAGATTAACTTTTCTTATTTCGAAGCCTTCTTGATCGAGCAATTTGGATTATTGATAGATAGATAGATAGATAGATCGATAGATAAGTGGATAGATGGATAGATAGATAGATAGATAGATAGTTGTATTTATAATCAACATGTTATTTACCCAATTATAGATGATTCAGTAAAACTATATATACAACAAATGCACCTTAAATAAATAAAATTGCTTTCCTAAGTTAATTGCCAAATTTAAACTAAATCTGGAGACATTTATTAGTAAGATTTATTACAAAAAATCATCCGTCCTCCAGCGAGGGTAACCATACAGGTCCAGAATACATAACTTACAGTACGGTATATAATGATAATAATGAAATAATTTTCTATTTTTTGAAAATTCAATGTAAGGAGATTAAGATTTTACGTATAAATCTGTATAATTTTGCAGACAATACCTTATATAAAATCAGATTTTCTCTGTGTCATAAACAGAAATATTGAAGGGTATTGGCTGTGTTGTTCGGCATGGTACCTCTGGATCCAAACAGGAGGGCTCTGACAACCCATTGAATAGGAGGAATATTATATTTGCCTGGTAGATATGGCCCCGTGGTGTAGGAGTAGCCTGTCTGCCTCTGGCCAGGAGGCCTCGGGTTCGATTCCCGGCTAGGTCAGGGATTTTTCTCTTGACTGAGGGCTGGTTCAAGGTCCACTCAGCGTACGTGATTAAAATTGGGGAGCTATCTGACGGTGAGATGGCGGCCCCGGTCTCGTAAGCCTAGAATAACGGCCGAGAGGATGCGTCGTGCTGACCACACGAACCCTCGTAATCTGCAGGACTTCGGGCTGAGCAGCGGTCGCTGGGCAGGCCAAGGCCCTTTCAAGGGCGTTAAGTGAAGTGGGCTTTTTTGGCAGATATGGCAGACATGGCGTATAAATTGCTTGCTTTTCCATATTAAACCCCTGAGCCTGTTGCAGGTTCCTCTCGAAGCAAATGGTACGATCTAACACCATCGCTTTTTTCTCTTTCTTATTGATGGCTACGATGTCCACTCTTCTAGCTGAGTCATCGGTAGAAACGCAGTGAACTTAGTCGTGCACCTCCCATAACTTTGCCTCAGTCCTTAAGCAATTGATGTGCTTACGCTATGGTGACGATTGTTACAACTATTTTCAACACTCGTGATACATACTTGCTGTCCACAGCTGCCAAATTTCTTGCAAGGATTTCCCATAACAGTCTTCATCTCTACTCTGAGAAGATTCTTCCTGAGTTTCAGTATGGTTTGCGTACCTAAAGAGGCACAGTTGATATGCTATTCTGAGAACAGAAATTCCAGGAAACATGATGAGAAAGATCTCTAGTCAGTGTTCCATGATATGGACTAGGCTTTCGGTTCTGTCTCGAGAAGTGCTATGTGGGAGATATTGAGGCACTTCGGTTGCCCGGAATGCTTTGCTCACCTGGTTACATTACTGCATATTGGCATGTTTAGACAGCTTCTCCATCTGAAAAGGAATATCTGGTGTTTTCCCTATCACACATGGATTGAAGCAAGACTGTGTACTGTCCTTAGCGCTCTTTACTCTGTACAATACTTGGCTACAATACTTTGGTTACATGGACTTTCAACACACTTTGACGGGTTTCTCTTCAACTTGACTATTCTTCGTTCCTATCTTTTAGCATGTAACAAGCAGAACTGAACTGCAGTGTGCTGATGGCACTACATCACCTGTTCTTACACCTAAGAAGCTGCAACGGTCGGTCCACTGCTCCAAGCGGACATGATACAGTTTTTAACTCACAATCAATGCTCAAAAAGCAAGATGCTTGTGCATCCTCTCCTAATAACTGGACTTGCAGAGTTTCGTTTGCTAGTTGTTTTACGTCGCACCGACACGGATAGGTCTTATGGCGACGATGGGATAGGAAAGGCCTAGGAGTGGGAGGGAAGCGGCCGTGGCCTTAATTATGGTACAGCCGCAGCATTTGCCTGGTGTGAAAATGGGAAACCACGGAAAACCATATTTAGGGCTGCCGATAGTGGGGTTCGAACCTAATATCTCCCGAGTACTGGATACTGGCCGCACTTAAGCGACTGCAGCTATCGAGCTCGGTATTATTTTTATTATTATTATTATTATTATTATTATTATTATTATTATTATTATTATTAGCAAGTACATTTCAGTAGGGAGATGTTCCGGTGGCAACGCTGCATGCAGTAGTATAATAATTAATAATAATGTTGTTGGCTTTACGTTCCACTAATTACTTTTACGGGCTTCGGAGACGCAGAGGTACAGGAATTTAGTCCCGAAGGTGTTCTTTTCCGTGCCATTTAATCTACCGACACGAGGATGACATATTTCAGCACCTTCAAATAACACCGGCCTGAGGAAGGACCGAACCTGCCAAGTTGGGGTCAGAAGGCCGGCCCTCAACCGTCTGAACCACTCAGCCCGGCAGTGTAAGAATTAATTTAAATTAAATCATACCGGTGTGTGATATAACAACAACAGGGTACAACAAACAATCAAATGAAAACAAAATATTTACATCGCAGGAAATGTAAATCATAATGGAAATATGTACGGGTCATAGTACGGCTCTTTGGCTGAATCGCCGGCATATTAGCCTTCGCTTCAGAGGGACACAGGTTCAATTTCCGGGTGAGTCGGGGACTGTAACTTCGTAAATTGAGAAAAAGTTTAGGTAGAATTTTTTTTACAACTTGTTTATATCGCACCGACACAGATAGGTCTTATGGCAATGATGGAATAGAAAATGTCTAGGAGAGGGAAAGAAGCGGCTGTGGCCTTAATTGAGGTACAACCCCAGCATTTGCATGACGTGAAAATGGGGAACCATGGAACCCCATCTTCAGGGCTGCCGACAGTGGGACACGAACCCAGTATCTGCCGGATGCAAGCCGACAGCAGCGCACTTCTAACCGCACGGCTAACTCGCCCAGTAGGGTAGAAAAAGATAGACGTGTTCCTTGTATTCATACTATGAAGGGTGCATAAGCAGCCTATTAATATGTGAGATACTATGATTTGAGGAGTAGGGTGTCGCACAAAATGTTATAGTTCAGTAAGGTGACGCCATGGGCAATGTCTGGAAATCACCGATCTAGACCAGAGGCCAGTTCATACATATCCGGGACGTGACTGCTCTTTCCCTTTCCGTATCCGTCATTTCCGACATAAAATGTTCACATTTGTTCTCACACTTCAGTTCCGTGCCGTAAACTCTGTAATTACATGCTCCACGATAAACGATCTGGGATGGCTATAATCTGGTATGAGGGGAGGAAGAATACAAGAAACAGTGTGATCAACCTATATGAAAACGCAAAGGATTAGAAGGACAGTTTTATCGCCCTGATGAACGACGAAATAAAAATTAGCAGAAATACATTTATATTATTTTTGAAGGAGGAATGTTTACTTGCAAAAAAAAAAAAAAAACTTTTTTTGTTAGGAGACCTGAAATTATACGGAAGGAAAGACTGGCCTGTGGTAGGTAGACTTCATTTATATTAAAATTGTATTGTAGGTAAGACCTACTTCAATGAAATGAGTAGTATTCATTTTAATGCAACATGGTTTATGTATATAAATAAAATATTTAGTTGAAAAGACAGTAAAACCCAGATTTATGAGATAAATTGAAAAGGGTATTTGAAAGAACAGGCGCCGCCATAAGACCTATCTGTGTTAGTGCGGCTTAAAGCAACTTACAAAAATAAACAGGTAAAAATGTAATTGAAATCATAAAAGTTCTTAGATGTTGAAGTACCCGTCATGTTACTGAGCACCGCGCAAGTTGGCCGAATGGTTAGGGGCGCGCGACTGTCAGCTTGCATCCGGGAGATAGTGGGTTCGAATCATACTGTCGGCAGCCCTGAAGATGGTTTTCCGTGGTTTCCCATTTTCACACCATGAAAATGCTGGGGCTGTACCTTAATTAACGCCACAGCCGCTTCCTTCCAACTCCTAGGCCTTTCCTATCCCATCGTCGCCATAAGACCTATCTGTGTCAGGACTGGGGAGGAAGCGGCTGTGGCCTTAATTAAGGTACAGCTCCAGCATTTGTCTGGTGTGAAAATGGGAAACCACGGAAAACCATCTTCAGGGCTGCCGACAGTGGGATTCGAAGCTACTATCTCACGAATACTGGATACTGGCCGCACTTAAGCGACTGCAGCTATCGAGCTCGGTCAAATGTTTTTTCCAGGTATACAAAAGCTATATATGTATTTATGTTAAGCTCTAGTCTTTTCTCCAAGATGGTTTTAAGTGCTATAATAGCTGCTCTCGTTCCTACTCCTTTCCTGAATCCAAACTAATCATCATCTAGATTCTTTATATATTTACACTGACTGACAGAGCAAATGCAACACCAAGGAGGAGTGGTTCGAAAGGGATGAAAGTTGGGGAAAAAACAGAGACGGCACGGACGAATAATTGATGTTTATTTCAAACCGATATGCAGGTTACACAATGCGCACGGCATCGACTCAGTAGGATGTAGGACCACCGCGAGCGGCGATGCACGCAGAAACACGTCGAGGTACAGAGTCAATAAGAGTGCGGATGGTGTCCTGAGGGATGGTTCTTCATTCTCTGTCAAGCATTTGCCACAGTTGGTCGTCCGTACGAGGCTGGGGCAGAGTTTGCAAACGGCGTCCAATGAGATCCCACACGTGTTCGATTGGTGAGAGATCCGGAGAGCACGCTGGCCACGGAAGCATCTGTACACCTCGTAGAGCCTGTTGGGAGATGCGAGCAGTGTGTGGGCGGGCATTATCCTGCTGAAACAGAGCATTAGGCAGCCCCTGAAGGTACAGGAGTGCCACCGGCCGCAGCACATGCTGCACGTAGCGGTTGGCATTTAACGTGCCTTGAGTACGCACTAGAGGTGACGTGGAATCATACGCAATAGCGCCCCAAACCATGATGCCGCGTTGTCTAGCGGTAGGGCGCTCCACAGTTACTGCCGGATTTGACCTTTCTCCATGCCGACGCCACATTCGTCTGCGGTGACTATCACTGACAGAACAGAAGCGTGACTCATCGGAGAACACGACGTTCCGCCATTCCCTCATCCAAGTCGCTCTAGCCCGGTACCATGCCAGACGTGCACGTCTATGCTGTGGAGTCAATGGTAGTCTTCTGAGCGGACGCCGGGAGTGCAGGCCTCCTTCAACCAATCGACGGGATATTGTTCTGGTCGATATTGGAACAGCCAGAGTGTCTTGCACATGCTGAAGAATGGCGGTTGACGTGGCGTGCGGGGCTGCCACCGCTTGGCGGCGGATGCGCCGATCCTCGCGTGCTGACGTCACTCGGGCTGCGCCTGGACCCCTCGCACGTGCCACATGTCCCTGCGCCAATCATCTTCGCCACAGGCGCTGCACCGTGGACACATCCCTATGGGTATCGGCTGCGATTTGACGAAGCGACCAACCTGCCCTTCTCAGCCCGATCCACATACCCCTCGTAAAGTCATCTGTCTTCTGGAAATGCCTCCGTTGACGGCGGCCTGGCATTCTTAGCTATACACGTGTCCTGTGGCACACGACAACACGTTCTACAATGACTGTCGGCTGAGAAATCACGGTACGAAGTGGGCCATTCGCCAACGCCGTGTCCCATTTATCGTTCGCTACGTGCGCAGCACAGCGGCGCATTTCACATCATGAGCATACCTCAGTGACGTCAGTCTACCCTGCAATTGGCATAAAGTTCTGACCACTCCTTCTTGGTGTTGCATTTGCTCTGTCAGTCAGTGTATATATACATATATAAAAAAATCGTGTCTCTCTTATACGCCAATCAGCTACTCATGAAGTTAACTCTTCTTAGTTATAAATTTGTACGCATCGCTCGGTTAATACCACTACTCTTTAATTTTTTCTAACGATCATTTTCATGTCGGCAGTATGATAAGTTAGTATCGATACCACAAACATATCGAAACAAAATATCGTAATTGAATTATTGAATATCGATAGAAATTATTTACTCCTAGATACTACATCTTCATTATAACATCACGCTATACTTCTGCGCAGTTACGTTCACAGCCTACTGATAATTACTAGAGCTCGGAAATTACTCACTTGTGTAATAGACTTTCTCTAAACGACAAATGATTACACTTAGGATAAATGTTACTGACGTCAGTTTGGTGGGTAATCATTGCACAACGTTACCTTGGCACAATAGTTTTAATTGCAGGGCGACTTTTTACGGCAATTGGGCAGTTTACCTTATCAGGGTTACTCACCTTACAGTATCTTCCTTAAGCGGATAACCAACAAGTATTTAAAGGCTACTCAATTTTAGTTCGTCATAGTCCTCAGACATTGTTTATCAACATGTATCGTGCTCTGCTTCTCCTAGTAATATTGGCCACCATCTGTGTGACTTCCTATGCCAGTCAAGTAAGTTACATACACATTTTCAGGGAAAGTAATGTAAAATCTAAAGGAGAGAAATTATGTGTACACAAACAAGCGATATTTCTGTTAATTATTTCCGTTTCTTGACTTGTTACGTAAACGAACATTTTGTTCTTTCAAGAAGCATAATAATAGGCCTAAGGTTGAGCGCTGGCATTCTGACTGACTCACGGCTGCCAGGTTCTATCTCGGCTCATTCAAGCGGTTTATAAACGTGCTCAAAATTCTGTCATCTTAGCGTCTCCCTAAACCGTAAAATTGGGACGAAAACACATTATTATTATTGGCACGTCTCTGTAGTGTAGTGGTTAGTGTGATTAGCTGCCGCACCCGGAGACACGGGTTCAATTCCCGACACTGTCACAAATTTGAAAATTGGTACGAGGGCTGGAACGGGGTCCAACCAGCCGCGGGAGATCAACTGAGTAGAGGGAGTTCGAGTCCTACCTCAGCCATCCTCGAAGAGTTTTACCGTGGTTTTCCACTTCTCCAGGCAAATGTCGGGACGGTATCTAACTTAAGAACACGGCCGCTTCCTTCCCTCTTCCTTGTCTATTCCTTCCCATCTCCCCCCCATCCCCACCCACCGCAAGACCGCTGTTCGGCGCGGCAGGTGAGGCCGCCTGGGCGAGATATTCGTCCTCTTCCCAAGTTGTATGGCCCTGACCCAATTTCTCACGCTCCAGGACACTGTTCTTGAGATGGTAGATATGGGATCCCTCTCTGAGTGCGAGGATAAAACCAATCCTTGAGGGTAAAGGGATTATTATTATTATTATTATTATTATTATTATTATTATTATTATTATTATTATTATGCCTGTTTGTTCTGTTCGCATTATCTTTTATGCCCATCTCTGATAGCAACTCAGAACTTTTGAACTGTTGTCAAAGCTTTTCCGCCGATCGTTAGATGGCTATAAAGTAGATGCTGGAATGAACTCTGGAGGGTCAAGCCCAAACTAAAATTGCGAGAAAGTTTGAATGATGAAGTTGGTTAACCTGTCGTTACACTGATGTTATATTTTGTGTTTACAAAGTTGTCTACTATACCCCTGATACCTCGTTCCATTCTACCAGCCTATCAAAAGCTAGAAAGTTAAATTATTCACCAACCATGGACCTGCTTTGTAACTTGTGGGCGACCAATCATATCCTTATATTTTAAGGATCTAAATGTTTCTCCCTTCCTCCGTTAATAAGGAAGCGATTTTTGGGCCCCGCGTCTTCTCTACCTAGTGCGGTACTATGTGCGTATTGAAGGAGGATTGAGCGCGGCTGCCGTACGAGCTGAGGAGGCTAGGGTCACGGTCTGAAAGAGGTCCAGAGAAAAGGGTGTGGCAGAATTGATGTAAAATATTGACTGTTCCGTCGTGTGAAGTACGGGGAAGACTTCAGCGGTTTTTCGTGTAGAATGTAATAGTTAGGATTTTCAATTTCGAGTAACGTAGGTCCTTCTGCACAGTTATAGGACTTAAAATTGTATTCCCCACTGAAAAAAATAATCAAATGTAAGATAGCATGAGTGGTTACTCTCGGAATCCTCCTGTTCTATTCGAATTGGGTGACTAAGAATGTGTAGCTTCTTAATTCTGAAATCTGTTGTCAGTCTTAAATGTTCTTCTCCTTTTAGTCACCTTGTAGCATGGGATTAGCACCTGTTTCTTTGGGCCTTAAGCCCGCTAGGGTTTTCTTCCTTGTATTTTTCGGAGTGCTTGTTTTTCGCCTGCATTTTCTCTTTTAATTCGGCCTTTAGTAAAATCTCCTTTTCTCATTTTTAGTGGTCGCGTAGTATGGGTCATATGCCTCTTCATGTACTTGTTTGTTGAGGGTAACGTTGACTTTAAATAATTTATGGTATTGCCCAACACAGGCATTCTTGGTGGTATGTGGCACCGGGTAGTAAATGTTCAATTAAGAGTGCTCTCTTTTCCACTAAGTAATTCCATTTAAATAGTGGATAAACTTTGTAAGTACGAATTTGTACTCTGCTGATTGTACCGATAAAGAGATAATACGCTCCTCTAGTCTATTAGATAAGAGATGGAAATTCCTTCCCATATGTTTGTACTTGTTTGAAGCTATACGCTAATTATTGTAATAGTTTACAGCTTTCGAGCTTTTTTCCATGTATTCAGAGCTGACGAAATCCAGTTATATTGTTAACTATCATTTTGTTGAGCACCTATGCTCTTTGTTGACTATTATTCACTGGCAAAAATTATTTTAATCAATCTGAAAAGAAAGAAATAATGTTTCTCGAATCTTATTAGGGTAACTTGTAGTCTAATTTGTTCACTCTCCAGCCATTCACCACACACGCTTCCTTCCTTCCTTCCTTCCTTCCTTCCTTTATTCTGCTGACCACAGAATACCCTGCAATAATAATAATAATAATAATAATGATAATAATAATAATAATAATAATAATAATAATAATAATAATGGGGGTTGTCCGGAAAGTTCTGAATGTTTCCTTTAGTTTATTGTTTGAGCGCTTCATATGGAGGCATACAGTTTTTACACAGTTGATGTGTTGTAACCACCAGGAGACTCGGCAAATAATTAGAAGGCCATACATTCATGAATGGCTGTCTGTGATTGGCTAGTTAATACAACTAGCTCTGGTCTGCTCTGATGACTTCTAGGAAAAACTGAAATATAAAATAAAGTTACATTGTCTGAGATGTACTATAGAAACAGACTATCGATTGAGGTGTGTAGTAGAATTAGTTAGAAGTTCGAAATTCAACAACAGACCGCAGAACTAACGAAAAAAAAAAAAGATATTGATTTCTCATAAATCAACGAGGTCTCATCGTCAGTAGAGAGATCCACGAGATCTACTGGGATCTTTGCGTACACCCTTGATGAAGCCAAGGAATACGGCTGTGGATTGCCCCACGCAGTATATCTGTCGGATTCTTGGCAAGTTGTATGAGACACAGGTTTGTTCCGAGAATTTAGTTTTCATGTCTGAACTGTACTTAAAATAGACTTTAAGTTTATGAGGTGGTGTAAAGTTCACTGTACAGGGTCCCTCTTATAAAGCTGGAACGAAAGCACGAGGTTTGTACTCTGCGCTATGGTAGTTGCCTCAGCCGAACTCAGGATGACCCGCGCGGCCACCCCTACTTTAAGCGTATACACACTCTTATATGAAATATTACCTTATCAAAGATGCTGAAATTGTCGTCCTTTCTGGGTTATACAGGCATTATACCTGGTGACCATATTCTGGGTTATACAGGCATTATACCTGGTGACCATATTCTGGGTTATACAGGCATTATACCTGGTGACCATATTCTGGGTTATACAGGCATTATACCTGGTGACCATATTCTGGGTTATACAGGCATTATACCTGGTGACCATATTCTGGCTGACGCGAGTGAGTTTAGCCACTGTGATGTTTTTCATTTCATTCGTAATGGGTTTTCTTTTCCAGTTCCTCCAGTGTGTGAGGATTTGTTCGATGCACTTTTTCTTTCAGTTTACGCATGTTTACGTATGTATGTTTTCTGTATTATAAAGGGTGGTGCAAAACAACGGTCTAAGACAAGTGCAGATTAAACAACACTGCCTCACAAAGCCCATTTGAATCCGTTCGTGAAGCAATCTGATTGGCTAATTTCATCACCTGATACAATTACAATGGAGCGAGATATCAAATTATTTCTTTTAAATTTTGAGTAATGTATGGCCTTCTATACAGTTTTTGACTTAAAATTGTATGCCACACTGGGAAATTAATCAAATTTAATGTAGTTCGAGTGGTTACCCTCGAAATCCTCCTGTTCTATACGAATCGGGTGACTAAAAATTTGTAACTTATTAATTCTGAACTCTGTTGTCAGTCTTAAATGTTCTTTCCCTTTTAGTAACCTTGTAGCATGGGATTATATTCGGTTCACGTTGTTTATGACCACCCTGTATAGAGAAAACGGCCGGATGTACTGTACAGATAACCCTATTAAGTGGGTTGTCGTCAGCTAGTATGTAGGCAAAGATTGAATTCAAGTGGACAAATTGGAGTAAATATTCTCTTTTAGGAATTAGAGACTGGAATCATTTATCAACGGAATTGTTCAATACGTTTCCAAGTTCTGCATTTTAGAAAAGACGAGATAGACAACTGATGGAGATTCTGCCGCCTGGAAGACAGTCGTAAATACATATCTGTGAAGAGTGGTCATCTGTTTCAGCTTTACCGCACGAGCTACAATAATGCGCTATTCTCGACTTTATATTACTGTTACCGTATTAAGCCTGCCAAGTTTGACGGCTATATCACACGAAGAATGAGGGAAAAGAGAATCAGAAAGGGAGGATGAAAGCCTAAGCCTCGAATGCCCTAATACTGCCAAGCCGGAAGAAAAAAAAAGGTGATGTTTTATATCAACCAATAGCAGTAACATTACCCTGACTGTTTATTGTTAGTTGAGGCGTGCTTTGTCTGTTCTACTGCCATTCGTCTTCGACGTATGGCAGTATTGTTGCCATTACAAAAATTAACACAGGACGACGGGTATATACGACCAACCGTAGGGCAAATGTTCATAGGTAACTTCTGTGTATGATTTTGGGGTGTACAATCCAGTCCCACTTATTTCTCACAGGACTGGATAGTACTACTACTAACATGTTTTCATTCCTCCCCTGAAAGTGGAGGCGGGCCCCTTAGACTGTGACGCCGTCTCTCGGGCCGAAAGATTTGTTACGGTGAGGGAGGTGCTCGGAGAAGGGGAGGGGGTTGGAGGCCGTGGCCTATACAAGGAACTGTCCCGGCATTCGGCTTAGTTGAGGGGAATGAAAAACCACGGAAAACCATTCTAAGGACTGCCGACGGTTGGGGCCAGCCGTGAGGTGCAGCCCTGTCCCGTCTCCCGAATGCTGAGGCGTAGAGCCACGGTAGAGCCGTGGCCACCCCTCCTCTGCTCGATTGGCCGGTCAGAGTATAGAGCTACTGGACCACGGGCCAGCCATAGCCACTTGTGGTCCGAGATCTACTCTGCATGGGTTAGGCGGGCCATCAGCCAAACGGGCGGCTCTTAGGCCATAGATGTACAAAGAAAAAGTGGTAAAATATGTAAATATAGGAGTATGCATTGTGCATACCTGTATACATATATATAAAATGGAAATAAAAATGTTAAACTGGTATAGAGCCCAGCGTAAACCTTTACAGATCAGCATCATCATCCGATCGTTATTTCACTCTCCCAGATTGGGAGCGGGCCACCAGTCCAACTAGGGACTCTTTGGCCAGAGAATGGGTTGGTTATGGGAATTTTGTTTATTATTGAGAGTGTGCTATGGCACACGTGCTTTATGTTTTTGCTGGGGTGTTTACTGGCGTGTGGGTTTCTCAACAAGGCGTCAGACAGTGTGAGTCCCGCACCGCGCCCGCCCGGCTTTTCCCCTTTTATCCCCCGTTTATTGAAGCTTTTTGGGATACATAATTATAATATTTACATTTTATGTTGTATTATGTTATCTTCTTAGAGTTTTTGCTCTTGATGAATTGGCTATTATTAGTATATTAATTTCACTTAATTAATTTCACTTTTCACATTATTTATATTATTTCACTTTCCACTGTGAGTTCTTTCTTGATGCTGTTTAACATTTTTAATTTTGTTTTGTGTATTTGTGACATTTTAAAGAGTGTAATTATCGTAGTGTCATATATTCCAATCAATTCATCGTCCTTTACTTTTCATTTTGATGTTTGATGTTTTATTATTTAACATTTTCTAGTTGTGTTATGTGTTGTTGTTACATTTGGTAGTCATGTAGTGTGTTGTTTGTGTGACATGTGTATATTCTAATCAATTTCACTGTAATAATACTTTTCATTTTCAGTTTTTGAGTTATTTTTCTTGCTGTATTTGATATTAAACAATTATTATGGTTGTGTATGTGTTGATGTTACATTTTATATTAGTATAGTGTGTTGTTTGTGTGTAAGGATATAATTTATTATTTTTTGTGTGTTGAGTAGCTGGGTGTTTATTTTAGTTGGTGTGTTTGTTCTTTAAGTGATGGCGATGGTGTCGCCTTCCAGTCAGTATTATATGTTGCCAATGTAAGGGTTTTTGTGAGGCCTTTGCCCTTTTTGCGCCATCTGGAGTGGTTTGTTGTACTTTTTAATCGGTGTTTAATTTCGGGCGATGGCGGGGGTTGGAAATAGGTAGGTAGTAGCGGGTGTTGCCTGTTGGTTTAAGAAGGATTGAGCTAGCGGGGATAGGTTGATGGCTTCGGTGGTTTGTGGGAGGTTGCGGGATTTAGCATTTTTAAGGTATTGTAATCTGAGGGAATGGAGGTAGGTGCGCATGGTAGGAAATGTGTATATTTCGTTTATTGCTTCTATTCGAGTTTTAGGTCCGAGGATGTGCGCGAGTCGAATGGCGTATCGGTCTAGTTTTAGTGTGTCTTGGTAGTGTATGGGATGGGCTGCGATCCAGGTTAGGGAGGCATAGGTTACGATATCGGACGAAGACTTTATAAGTGTTTATAATTTGGTTGGCTTTTAGTCCCCAGGTTTGGCCTTTCAACGAGCGTAAGAGGTCGAACCTGCTGTATGCCTTTTTATAGATATTATTAAAGTGTACATTCCATTTTAGATTGTTTTGGAACGTGATACCTAGGTATTTCAGGGTTGAGTTTTCTGTATGCGGTTGATTATTAAGTGTGAGGTGTATTTTGTTAGTGGGTCGTTATCTACGGTTATCGTTTCTAAAAACTATGAATTGAGTTTTGTTAACGTTAATTTTGATTTGCCAAAGATTTAGCCATTGTTCGAGTTGGTGAAGATAGGGTTGTATTCGTGATTGAAGGGAGCGGTTATTGGATCCAAGGGCGAGGATTGCCGTGTCATCTGCGAATTGATATAGTTTGAGTGGGAGTGAGGGGAATGTCTATACAGTACAGGACGTATAATAGGGGGCTTAGAGGGCTGCCTTGTGGTACTCCAGCTAATAAGGGAAATTTATATGATAGGGTGTTGTGGATGGTTATTTGAGCACTATGTCGGTGGAGGAAGTTGGCTAGGAAACGGATGATTGTGATAGGTAGTGGTAGATGTCGGAATTTAAAAATGAGTCCTGAGATCCATACTTTGTCGAATGCTTTTTCTACGTCTAAACTGATTAATGCGGCTCGTTTCTTAGGTGGGAGATATGTTGTAAGAGATACTGAAATATGAAAGAGGTAATCTTGTGTAGAATGTTGTGGGCGGAAACCTACTTGTGATTGTGGAATAAGTTGGAGGGAATTTAAGAAGGAATAGATTCTACGGGCTAGAATGATTTCTAAAATTTTATTTAGTACTGGTAGCAAGCTTATTGGACGGTATGAAGTTATCTGGGAAGTTAGTTTGTTAGGCTTTAAGAATAGTAGGATTTTCGCCTGTCCCCAGTGGGGTGGAAAAGAATCTGTTTGTATTATAATGTTGTATATATTGCATAGTATTTGAAGAAAAAGGAGTGGTGCTTCTTTAATATGTCTATACGTAATTTGGTCGAGGCCAGGTGCAGTGTTCTTTTTGTATTTTAAAAGCTTGTGTATGTCTTGTACTGTGATTGGTGTGTTGAGAGGGTGTTGCTACTCTATATGTGGAGGGGGGTCGATCGTGGTGTGTAATGGTGCTTTAGTGATGTCTGTGTATTCGGTTATTGTTTCGTGATCTGGATGGTAGAAATTAGGGTCGGTAGAGGGTGAAAAGACTTGTCTGTAGTAGTCTTCGAAGAGATCAGCTTTTGTTTTTGGGTTATTGGGTGCGGAGTTGTTGTGTATTATTGGATAGTGAGGAGATGATTTTTTAGTTTGTGTGATTTGTTTCAATTTAGTCCAGTATTTACGTTCGTCGGTTGTATTGGATAGTTCGTTACAAGTATTATTCCAGGCTTTTCGTTTAATGGCTTTGATAAATGATCGTGCGTGTCGTAGTGTTGTTCTGTGTACCCGAAGAGTGTTGGGGTCTCGTGTTCGAAGGTAGGCTTTGTATAGGTCATGTGAATATTGTAGTAGTTGCAGGGCTCTAGGTGGGAGTGGTGGTTTTGAGGGGTGTGATGTATGGCGAGGTATGCGTAGTTGGTCTGCAGTGGTTAAGGCTGTTTCCAGTAGTTTTATTGTGTTGTGTAGTTCTTCTTGGTTTGTCGGTGTAGTAATATTTTGGATCATGTCTGTGATAGTTTGTCTGTAGGCTGACCAATCTGTGCGGTTGTATTTTCGTACTGGTGGGGGTCGTTGGTTATGTTGAAATGGGTTGGTTCGTATGTTAGGTAGTGTTAGTATGCATGGTATATGATCACTTCCGATAGATGGTAGCATGAGTACAGTATATCACTATTGTTTGCTAGTGTTGGTGAAAGGATTATGATGTCAGGGGTGTTACTGGGTATAGGTCGTGTGGGGGAAGGGAAAGGGATGTCTACTCCCCGGATGTCATGCAGAATTTGTTCGTAAATTCTTTTTTGAGCGCTATCATATGATGTGACGTTAAAGTCTGCCATAATTAAATAGGTTGTAAAATTTTGGTTAATATATTCTACAAATTCTTTAGGTGGGGTGACCCTGGAGGAGTGTAAATGGTAGCTATTGCGATATTCTGATTGCCGATAGTTACTTCAATTATTAGGCTTTCTGTTTGGTATTCTTGTAATTGATGGTAGTGTATTTTTGATGGAATTGATTTGTGTACACTAATTGCTACCCCTCCACGGCCCCTGTTAGGGCGGTCGGAGCGGTAGAGTGTGTGATTTTTTATTTGTGGTTTTTGTTTTTTAGTTAGAAACGTTTCATTAAAGATTATGACATCCGGGTTGTGTTGGTCGATCTGTAGTTCAATGAGCGGTCGGTTGGTTCTTAATGAGCATATATTACCATAGTAGATTTTCACTTTTTAAAGTAGTGGAGTTGGGTTTAGTGGGAAGAATGTGCAGTGCATTTTAGATCCTGAATACGTGGCATACAGATGAGTCTGGAATACCAACCGAGCCGCTAAGTGAATCTGATCGAGTACATGGGCACGTTGGAAAGGTAGAACATTCTGTAGGACTAGGGTGATGAATCTGAGGATGTTCTCCGTGGAGGGTTGAGAGAGAGTAGAGGTAAAGGTTGGGGTGGGTAGGTCAATGGATGTTATGGGTAAAATGGTTTCAGGTTGGGATGGGAAGGGTTGAGGGTTGCCCCTACATTTGGCGGAAAAAGTTGGGCGGTTTTCCTGGCATGTACTACACTTCGGTGAAGCCTTGTTAGTGCCGCTAGCTGATGAGTGATTACCACTGCAGATGGCGCACTCTTGGTCTCGGAAACACGTCTGGTTGGGTGGATGGTCGTATCCTTGGCAGCGTTCACAGCGTCTACGTTGCGGCGGGGACGACCTTGACGGCTCCACACGGTGCCGTTTGGCGTAGATGAGGGCGCCATTCCGTAGCAGCTGGTCCAGGGTTGAGGTGTCACGTGACAGGATTCGAATTAGTGATGTTGGTCCTCTGTCGTTCCTGCAGGCCTTGTTGTAGTTGGTCTGCAACCTCGTCCTCTGAGTAGCTACGTTCAACACCGTATGCCACAACTGATAATGTGGGCGCTGGGCGCGTAGATGGTGCATTGCGCCTAGGTTGTACGGCCATATTTTGAGCTATGGTGTGCTTGCCGAAGTATTGTAGTCCAATAGAGTTGACCAGAATGGAGTAGAATAGCCTGGAAGTCTTGATGTTATAGTATTCCTTACTTCTTTGTATTTCCAGATTATATTCCTTCTGCACGTTCGGTAGGAATCTTGTTATTATGGAGTGGATGACCTTTGGCTGGTTTTTGTCGGGGTCCAAATGCTTTAATTTAATTATATATAATTGAGTTGGTATTCCTGTACCCGTAGCAGTTCCACTTCGAAGCCTTACTTGATTTGGTAGTGCCGGGTTCCGGGCAGCTTCTGCGTAGCTCAGGGTAGATAGAGGCATAAAGCCTGGTGAGCGGTTTTCAGCTGGTGGATGGAATGTAGCCGTAATGTCAGTTTTATTGATATTAAGCGGCGACATGCCGCTTGGTGATGGGTGTTCATTGGAGAACGGGGTGTATGTATTCCCCGTTAATACACTTGGCTCTCGTTGAATAGCTCTGCGTTTTCTATCCTCTGGGCTTGGCGAGTCCCTGTCGATTTTCCTCCGCGGCATTCGAATAGTTTCGTCTTCCCTGGATGAGGCTGGATGAGGCGAAGGCTGATGAATCCCCTGGTGGCGGAGTTTCACACCTCGTTGGATCATATCCCGCAGCGAGAGCGCCTGGTTCTTTCTCGGTTCCCTGCTGCTTATTTTGATTTTCTAGTTTCTTCTTAGTTCCCGTATTAGTTGCCATCTTGACCACTGGACTAGACAGCGCAATACTGACTTGGATTGACCTTTACAGCAACAGAAAGAACATATATAAAAGTTAAGAGAATACAACGAATATGGGTAATAAGTCAGTACACAGATGAAGTAACAGGGGCGGTGCGTGGTACTGTTGCAGGGTTGCACAACTCCCAATAATTTTGCACTTCATTTGTCGTCTTTTCTTCTAATGGTTTAGTTTAATAAACTTAACATGTTCATTTCCATTTTTGAAATTTACAAATTTAATTTACGTTACACCGACGCAGATAGGTCTACAAGTATTGTATTGAACAGGTGGACTTATAAATATTGTAATAATATTTGAGATATGCAGATAGGTCTTACAACGACGATGGGATAGGAAAGGGCTAGGAGTTGTAAGGAAGCGACAGTGGCTTTAAGTAAGGTACAGCCATAGGATTTGCCTGATGTGAAAATGGGAAACCGCGGAAAACCATCTTCAGGGCTTCCAACAGTGGTATATTCGAACCCACTATACCCCGAATGCAAGCTCAAAGCCACGCGGCCTTAACCGCACGGCCAACTTGCTGAGTAATTTCTTCTCCACGCCATACTAGACCACCAACGATATTACCAAAATCCTGCTTCAATGAAAATCAGGACGCCAAATTTTCAATTCAAGTGAGGCAAAAGTAACTGTGCGAGGCTGAGTGGCTCAGACGGTTGAGGCGCTGACCTTCTGACCACAACGTGGCAGATTCGATCCTGGCTCAGTCCGGTGGTATTTGAAGGTGCTCAAATACGTCAGCCTCGTTTCAGTGGATTTACAGGCATCAAAAAGGAACTCCGGCACCTCGGCGTCTCCGAAAACCGTAGAAAGTAGTTTGTGGTACGTAATGCCAATAACATTATTATTAAGAGGAACTGTAGTTAAGTGTATAATTAGCCTCTTCTTTCCTGAGTTGTAATTGCCAGGCATATTACAGTGTTAGTAGCAATGTACTTCATTACTTAACGACAACAGAGTTTCTGGTTATGTGACACTGGAAGTGTCGGTGCAACTCTCAGCTTCAGATACCACAAGCCGCCACTGTGAAGTAAACGTGTTGAAAGGTTTGAAGTGAAAACACGTATTAGAAAACTTAATCAACACCATTAAGGGCACTTAACGAAAAACAGAATTTAACAGGGGAAGAACGAAGTAAGGAACAACACTGCGAAAAAGGAGCTTGAGCACTAATACTGCACTGGAAACACACAGTTCACAGATGGCACTTGCGGTGCCGTAGATATACTCGTATGTCGGTGGGAGGTGATGTACCACCTCAGCCAGGAGCATACAGAAATGACAACATGAGAAAAATAAATGTATGAAACCACATAGAGCGGTGGAGAGCGGGGTGGTTGGAAATTAATAAGGGGTGGGAAAAAGATGAGCATGAGGAGGGGTTCGAGTGTCATGGAGAATAGGGAGAGATAGGGGAAGTACTTCTGTAATAAGTGGATTATTGTAACGAATACCGTTTGTAAGATAAGTGAAACGGAGGGAATGGAGATGTGTAAGGATAGTAGGAAAAGTATACAATGGTATAAAAATTGACAGAGGGAGTATCATAAGTCAGTCGATGAGCTATGCGAAGTGCGTGTCGGTCATATTTTAATAAATTATAGTAGTCTAAGGGATGGGTGTTAATCCAGGTTAGGGAGGCATAAGTGACAACTGGGCGGATAAAAACAAGGTAGACACGTAGGATTTGGGCGGGTTATAATCCCCAGGAATGACCCGTAAGGGAGCGGAGGGCACGGAAACGACTTAAAACTTTACCATGTATTGAAGAAAGATGTAGAGTCCATTGAAGGTTATTTTGAAATTTTATGCCCAAGTACGTTAGTTGGTTAGTTTCGGTGAGAGGTTGATAATACATTGTTAGATGGACTTTGTTAGAGGGACGACAGGTGCGGGATTTGGAACGGAATAACATAAATTGGGTTTTACTAGGATTAACGGATAAATGCCAAGAATTGAGCCAACATTCCAAAGTATTCAGATATTGTTGGAGCTTAGATTGTAGGGAAGTATAGATGGGGCAAAGAGCTAAAACAGCAAGGTCGTCCGCATATTGATATAGACGTAGGGGAATAGAGGGGTGGGGAATGTCATACATAAACAGGGAATAGAGGAGAGGGGAAAGAGGGGAACCTTGGGCAAGACCCGAGGTGATAGGTAAAGTAGAAGTGTGGGTGCCACGGATGACTATATCAGCGCTACGGGAATGGAGATAGTTATAAAGAAGGCGAAGAACAGTGGTAGGCAACGGTAAATGGCTGAGTTTATAGAAGAGGCCTGGATGCTATTGCTATTGGCTTTACGTCGCACCGACACAGATATGTCTTATGGCGACGATGGGACAGGAAATAGCTAGGACTGGGAAGGAAGCGGCCGTGGCCTTAATTAAGGTACAGCCCCAGCATTTAACCGGTGTGAAAATGGGAAACCACGGAAAACCATCTTCAGGGCTGCCGACAGTGGGGTTCGAACCTACTATCTCCCGAATACTGGATACTGGCCGCACTTAAGTGACTGCAGCTATCGATCTCGGTGAGGCCTGGATGCCACACACTATCAAAGGCCTTATCGACGTCCACACACATTAATGCGGCTGGTCTATGGGTTGGGAGATACGTAGCGAGAGAAGAAGTGATATGAAAAAGATGGTCCTGAGTACAGAAGTGAGGGCGAAAACCAGCTGGAGAGGAAGGAATACGATGTAAAGAATGTAAATATTGGGACATCCGCCGAGTGAGAATACCTTCAAAGATTTTAGAGAGAACTACTAGAAGGGAAAAGGGACGGTAGGAGCGAAGGTCTGACGGAGGTTTGTTAGGTTTAAGGAAAAGTAAAATAGTGGCTTTACCCCAGTGTCAAAGATAAACACCAGTGTAAAGCATAGTGGTGTAGATGCTAGAAAGAAGGTGAATTAAGAGCATGGGGGCTTCGCGAATATGCCGATATGTAATACGATCACTACCAGGGGCTGTGGGCGATTACGGAGAAAGTCTAGAATTTCATTAGGGGTAATAGGAGTGTCATCTACAGTAGGAAAATGGAGAAAAAGAGGGCTGTAAGTGAGGGAGAGTAGGTTGGTAGTACTGATAAATGGTAGGTTCATCAGGATGTTCATGAAGAGGGTGGGTAGAAGGAGGAAAAATGGTGGTGTAATGAACAGCAAAGGCATCAGCTTTATCTTTATCAGTCAGAAGAGGAGTAGAAGAAGTACGGATCGGATAAGTAGGAAGAGGAGGACGGGTATGCGTCAAGCGTCGGAAAGTGGTCCAGGAAGTTCGAGAGTCATGTAAGTTAGAGAGGTCGGTACAAACAGTCGTCCAATGTTTGTGCTTAATAGCTTTAATGTAAGAGCGGGTGTGACGATGTGTCTGACGATGTCGTAAGGTATTGGGGTCCCGATTTCGAACATAAGAATGAAACAGATCATGAGAAAGTTTAAGTAAAGAGAGGACTTTAGGAGGTATGGGGGGTTTGGTAGGGTGGTAGGAATGGCGAGGGATGTGAAGTTGGTCTGCCTGAATAAGAGCTTGTTCTACCCTATCGATTAGAGAAAAGAGATCAGGCAAGGACGTAGGAAGGGGACAGTCAGTTAATAAATCAGTTATAGTTTGTCGATAATTTGTCCAATTCGTTTGTGAATATCGTCGCGTAGGAGGGGGTTTTGGAACTAGGTGTTAGAAATCGGACGGGTAGGGAAAGGGAAGGGGATCTGTACGCCTCGAAGGTGAGAAAGTAGATTCTGAAAAGCGGTAGTTTGAGTTACAGTATAAGAATGGATATTAATATCAGCAACAGAAACGTAATTTTGAAAAGTATTATCAACATACGTAAGAAAATCAAGAGGGGGCGGTGTACGAGGGGTTAGGTAAAGAGTAACAAAGATCAGAGATGAATTATTAGGTAGAAAGGTTTCAAGTGATAAAAATGCTGTTTGGTGGTAATATGTTTTTTAACCCCAATAGCAACCACTCCACGAGCTGCAGCGAGGTCATCAGCGCGATAAAGATTATATTGAGAGAAATGAGGATGGAGTTAAGGAGTCAAAAAAGTTTCATTTAGAATAAAAACATCGGGGTCGTACATATCCAATGGGGCGCGATTGGCGGAGACTGAGCGGATATTAGCAAAATATGCCTTGATAACCACTAGCTAATCAAGGTAACTGCATTCAGGGGAAAAATGCAAAATGCATTTTATTCCCCGAATAAGCCACATCTAGATGGGTATTAAACACCAATCGCGCGGCCAGTTGGATCTGGGTAAGGACGTGGGGTCGGTTAAAAGGAAGGACGTTCTGAAGCACCATCGCAACAAAGAGGATGATGTTTACAGAACTTGGGGGCAGAAGGGCGGTATTGGTAATAGGGGTAGGGACGTCTTGAGAAATGACAGGTACGACGGATTCAGGCTGAGAAGGATCAACGTTAGGTTTAGCCTTGCATTTATAGGAAAAAGCCGGGTGAGGGAGGAAGCAATTAATAGACTTGGGTTGAGCCCTATTTGAACAACTGGACGTAGGATGGTCCTGACTGCATATGGCGCATACCTGGTGCTGAATGCATGGGGTGCCGGGCAGATGATCATACCGGTGGCACCTGTCGCATCGAATCCTCTGCGGCGGCGCCGAGCGGGATGGCTCCACCCGGTGGCGACGACCATAGATAACAGCGCCATCTCGAAGAAGGACGTCCAGAGTGGTCGCCTCCTTAGACAAAATCCTAATGAGTGATGTAGGTCCCCTCTCGTTGCGGATACGGATGACTTTGAAGATTCGGTGGCCCTCGAGCTGTAGTTGATCAGCCACTTCATCATCCGTCCAGTCGCGATCCACTTCGTAGGCGACCACGGACATGATAGGAGTTGGGCGAGACGGCGGCGGTGGGCGTCGGGCTGGCTGCTGTTGTGTAAGGTTAGTGGCTCGAGTGTGTGAGCCAAACTGTGCCACCCCAATAGCCGTCACTAGGTGGTTATAAAACGGCTTGCTGGTTTTAATATTGAAGTAACCATCACGAGTAGTCCCAGTAGTTGGGGGTGAATCTGGTGAGCAACTGATAAATCGCTCGAGTATTGGCCTTTGCTGGATCAATGTTCATTACCCGTAATACATAGAAAGGAGCATGTGGAAGCGGTGGTGGGTAAGCAACACTTCATTGCCGGATGTGCGGTGCCAGGGCCGGATTTTTCGCCACAGTGGCGAAACTCTTCGTATGAGGAGGCATGTAAGGATTAGCTGGAGGCGGCGGCGAGGGTGGTGAACGTGGTGGAAGATGGAAATCTGCCACAATATTCCTGCCCAATAACTGCTGAATGCCTGACACCGAGGCACTCTCAGAAACGTCCACAAGTTCACTAGGCGAAGTGTAGACCGAGTCAGAACTGATAGAATCCGGTGGGGCACAGACTTTTTTCCTGTCGCCTGCTGGAGTTGGCGATTCCACATTTTGAATACTGCGAGCTTACTTCGGCTGGGGTTCCTGTTCCATATTCGGTTCAGAATGTTCTGGAGACCCTGCTGGAGGTGTCGCCGGCTGACTCATGATGACACTAGTAGAGTCCAGAAGCTTCCAGAAAATTGTGGAGTAGAAACAAGATGGCGTGCCGATATTACCAACGACATATAGAATGGCAGGTGATAGGATTGGATAATCCCTTTGTGTGTATATATATTTACCTATTGCAATCTTGATGTGCGTGTTTTTGAACTATATCTTTTGAGGAGTCTTGTGTAATTCAAATCACACCCTGTTGTAAAGTGTATAAATATATAAATATTGCATATGTTCTTTAGGGTAACGCAGATGGACAAGAAGACGAAGGATATCCATTTTCAGGTGCTGCCCGGCCTTGGTATGGAGGACTAGATGAACATGGATATCTAGACCAGGTGGACTAAGTGGGCTTGGAGGACGCTAGTCAGTGATCTGATGTAATCGTCAGAAATGGGAACCTTTCAGGCAGGTAGAATATTATTTCATTATTTAATTTGATGGCATATTTAAACAATTTCAGTCATAACAAGCATAGCAATTTACCAAAAGGTTTTTACCTTAGCTTTTCTTCTGAACATTACTCCAATTTCGGCTTGGGCAACTTCTATTATGTTACTGCGGTTGTTTTTGGTTTCAATGGCTTGTAAAAGAAATTCAATAACCCTGTGTAATTATTTCATTTATGTTCTGTCTTAAAGCCCATGTAGTCGTTGTGCAATACTATTGTAATTAATAAGGTTCGGATGCTATGGAAGAGTCATTTCTTCCCTGATGTCATTTTAACATAACTCTGAAAAATAATTGTGAGTGGAGGGTCTCTGACCCCATTTAAAGCAATTTTACGTTGCATGTAAATGCAATTTTCGGCCCTTTTTACTGTTGTGGTCATAGTTTGGTGATTTTATTAATATAAGCTCATATTTGGTTATATTTTAGAATTTTTGTTTAAACTGAAGCGTTGTTTTCAGCAAGGTACGTGTTATCTGCGTTGAGTTTGAAACGAAGGATTTCAAAATACTGTAGTATATATATATATATATAAAATATAATAATATAATATAATTGTTTGGTCCTGCTTTACGAAAAGGGAGTGACAACTGCATCTCAGGGATATGCTAATGTATAAAGTTTTAATGTACCTAGAGTTCGAGGGCGAATCAAAACGTAAGTTACACTTCCACGTTTTGGCCATTTACAAAACCACCTACACTTAGCCAACACGGTTATGACAACATACAAGGTAAGCTCAATTTCCCGCATAGTCCCTAAGAGACTGTAAATATTTTTCGGAACGGCCAACCACCTTTTCGATTCCGGATGCGTAGAAATCACCTCCAGCTCTATGTAAATTCCCGGAGACAGCTGTTTTCACCTCCTCACTTTTTTCTATCTTACCGAACACATGATAATCGCATGGAAAATTGCACGATAACGCAACACCTCACACGGCCCGTCAAACTTCCGAACTGCTTCAGCGATTCAAGTAGGAGTGGTAACACCTTCCTACAGTCTCTATTTAGCGCCATGCAATTATTATGTGTTCGGTAAGTTGAAAAAGGCTCTCGGTGGACGACGAAACCGAAAATTCTCTAGGTCATAAATTTCCGAGCCCTAGTAACTTAGTTGATTATGACCCACCTGCGAGGAGAATGTCCCACATTTAGATACAACCCTGGCAATCACATAGAGATGAATTGAAAAGTTATGGAAGAATATTTTTACCATAACTGAGGGTAGGAGCTCAGTTGTTTTCGCGAGGCTGACTGAGTATTCCTATGTCAGACCTCACAGATCAGTGTTAAATTATTGGTCAAGCCGGGAAGCTTCAGTGCCTACTTTTACTTTCGTTAGTGTTTACCGTCACACTGGCAGTTAGCGGTTTTAGGCCCTGCTAGGATAGGAAAAGGGGCGACCGTAGACACGCATTTGCCTCAAATGAAAATGGTAAACCACAAAAAACTATATCTAAATTTTCCGATATTGTGATCCGAATTATTTGATTGATTTGACTCTATTCAAGTTGCCTGCATGCTCATTTCAATGTTCCGTTTTACCCCACCAGGTGGCAGAGAATCAGAACTCTGTTGGTGATTTAAAGTTGAGTTTTAATTAATTTAGTCTGGTAAATATAAAATGTGTCACCAGAGATCTTGTACGTGACGATACTGTACGACATGGCGAGCCGAATGGACATTTATTCAGCCCTTCAAACGTCCGACTTCCTATATCTGATTTGAATCCACGATCTTCGAATCTGGAGGTCGACCCTCTACCACTGATCCAATGAATGGATTTAAAATTTGAAGGAAATAAACAAAAATGTTTCCTAGAAAACTGAAATGTAAACCAACACACCAAACAGGAACAGAATTTCCCTGAGTAACAGCACACCTGAAATTTAAAAGTACCGAACGGGTCCACCTTCAACTATAAAGCAAACATTAGTCTCGTAAAGCAAACTCGATCCGACATGGTTCATGTACCTTTCTAACCACATACCAGCCCTCCTGCCAATCGTAACATTTGTGACAGTACCGGCAATCGAACCCGCTACTCTACCGCGGTGGACGATTGAAACTTTAAGAGGCGAAAAGAGAACTCTGAAGAACGTACAAAAGTTTTTCGAATCCAAAATCCTTAAAAGAAGCAATCCTCCAGAACCATTTTTGAGTCTCGTGTGCATGTATAATGGAAAGGTTCAAACAAATGATAAACTAAGTCGCACATAGAAAGGTGGAGACATAAAAGGAACACATCATAGGATATAAACAGTGACACGCCAGTGTGAGAAGCGGAAACAACAGGAAGAGTGTCAAGGACTAAACATGGAATCATAAGTGACCGAGAAAAATATCCACATTTTACGACTTTGTCGTCATCAAAATGCATTCTCTCCAAATCTATCCCAGGAATAATAAAAGTGACTGACCTGGCAAGAGTAAGTGGAAGAATGCCAGGTACAGCTTGGTGCACCGTAGTCCCTTATCCATACTTCCAATATGAGAGCCTTAAAGGGCCCACATCCATTTCTTCTCAAGCACCGATTCGCTCATTTATGGTTGCGTTTCTTCATCAGGAGTGTGGGAATCAATACTCACTGAAGGACTGACAGATTTTCAATCGTCATCTTGGATGTACTGCATAAAATGAAAGACGGATGAAGACAGGAATATATGAGGGTAGAGAAAAGATGAACTGCGTTTGATGTGGAGAGAGCTCATCTATTTGAGAACAGGAGTGTGATTGATAAGATGTGGAGATCATCGTCGTCTCTTTGTGCTTTAATGTTTGCCATAGATTCCTATTTTTATTGCTCTCCCTCTTCTCACATGGACTTGTCAGTGAGTTGTCCTAATATGGTTTCATTTTAATTTCCCTGTTGTCTATACTTGACTAGGTTTATACAGCGATGAACCATTCCATTATCACCACCCCAAACCAGAATATTTAGAGAGGATGGAGCGGGGAGAGTAATACGTGACGTGCTGGTAGCATGGAATATTTAGGGAAGGTCTACAGTCTGGCTGTTAGTGGCGTCTACGGCATCAGAATGGGGAAATCCGAGGATCTCTTCGTGTTTGATACAGGGGAAGTTGTGATGGTACGGGACCTTCTTACCAGTATCTGTGTAACGGCGTGGCTTATGTGCCGCTTTTGTGAGCACGTATCGAAAATGGTGCAACGTTGCGCAAACAACGAAGCGTCGTCCAGCCATATGTCGACACCGATCATGGATGCTAGAGGTCAGCGGAGGCTGTTGCGCATTGTTCGAAGTGACCTATGGACCACAGTTCGAGAAATCACCAACAGGTACACCAGTGAAAATCAAGCCAATGTTTACCAGCACACAGTTCATCGAATACTGCTACGCATGCGACATGTCGGGATTTGGACGTTGTTGGAAACCAAGTCCATCCGTACATGTCAACAGTATTCCGTTCTGATGGTGACGGCTACTTCCAGTACAACTTACTACACTGCTAGGACTGTGAAGGACTGGTACGTGATAGTGAATTTGCCATAATGACGTGATTGGACTTGGATAAGCTGGTTTGTGGCACATCACCATTACCATTGCCCAGCACTGTACACCAACTGGAGGACCTGCTGTTACGCTTTTCGTAACAAATGATCCAGGATGCCGCCACCTAGGTGAATCGACCGCGGTTTTGCGGGATAAACGTGGTCCTGTATCGTATTAGGTAGGTGGTCATGATATTATGGCTTTTCGGTGTAAAGTTTATGACCTGACTGATGGAGAGCGTTCTGGGCATTGTAAAGTGGACTCATGTGCCTCTAATATTTTCCTAGAAGATATCTCGGAAGACAGTCAGTTCAACATGTTCAGTTAGACTTTCTCGTCTGTTTTCCGGCTTAGTAGAGTCAATGCATCTCTCAACACACTTGGAGTGAGGTGGGAGTGATTCGAATTCTAATCCCGAAGTTGTCTTCATTTTAAGCTAATACGTCATATAAGCAGATATTATTAAACATTTTCTTATATTCTATAATTGCAGAAATTAAATATGACATTATACCGAGAGTAATATATTTCCATACTCTTAGGTTTTTCACTCTTTTTGTTGTTTCCCAGCATGTTTATGGTTGTGATTCTTTTTTAACCTGTCACCGGGCGGGTGGTGAGGGAATCCTTCATTCCTTGATTTCGTCAGATTCCACTGCGTAATGGTTTTGCACAAGTGTCTATCGTTCTAGGCAGTGACGGTGGCTCTCAGGAGCACGTGAGCACGTGAACACCCAGTTTTAATACATCCTTACACATTCATGGATAATTTAAAACTTTTCTTTCTTTCGACCTGATTTAGACAATCGATCGAAAGTGTTAGACTTATATCGAAGCTCCGTTACACCCACAGTTGTTCGTTTTGACTGTTAGTGCAGCGAGCAAACTGCATAATGCTCTATTGTGCTGAAGACTATACGCATGCGCAAAACATATGACGTCATGGTTTATGCACTGATATTCCCATTAGCGAGGAGCACGGTAAGGTAGGTGCCTTGCCGTCTAGAGCCACCCTCAAACCAGTGGCAGTATTACAGTCGACCACAAGTGTACGCCACCTCCCCTATTACGGTTGGCCACAGCCTCCCAGGAGCTACTGTTGCATTACCTTACCGGCAGATTTCGCTAGTGATTCTGAACAGGCATTTTCTAGCTCATTGTGAACAGCTGTTGGTAATCGCGGGAAGAAGTTTGCTTTACCTTGTGACTGGAAAATCTTTTCAAGTGAAATTTATTTGAGTGTTGTGTTTTGCTTCTCTGTTTGTATGGTTTGTAAGCATGGTATTCTTTGTGTAAGAGGAAATGAATTCAGTTCAGGAAATTTTAACCAGCGAAATATTAACCTATCAGGGTAAGTTAGAAATTAAAAGGCTTGGATCGCGTAGACCAGATTTGATTATAGAAAAAGTAACAAAAACTGACAAACGCGAGTACAGGCGTAAATTTAAGAGAGAAGCGTACGAAACACGCAAGTGGCTCTGTGGATGTAGATCTAGGGACGCGCTTTATTGTTCGTCCTTTTTATTGTTCAACAAAGAAAGAAGTGTATGGAATTCTTCTGGGTGCACAGACCTTGATCTTTTGAGTGCAAAAATAAATAAACGTGAAAATTCTCATGCACACAAAAACGCGAGTGTTGAATTCCCTACGGTAGTGTTGTCTATCATTTCCCAAGACGAGAATAATTAACATGTGATACAGTAGAACCCTGATTAATCGAGATAATGTGGAGGCTATTGGGGTCAATTCGGAGACAATTATTTTTTTTGAAAATTGACCGGTAAATGCGGTACACATTATTTCTATGCTACTCGTCATACCCAGGTGAACTTCGTGCTATTTAAAAACCAACAATAGTGCTCGCGTCCTTCAATGTTCGCAGTGCAGTAAAGTTATTATGAATTTTACTTTTGTTCTTCAGTGGTGTAGGAATAGCGCGCCTGCCTCTTAACCGGATTCCCCGGGTTCGATTTCCGGACAGGTAAGGAATTTTTACCTGGATTTGAGGGCTGGTTCGTGGTCCACTCAGCCTACGTGATTACAATTGAGGAGCTAATCTGACGGTGAGATGGCGGCCCAGGTCTAGAAAGCCAAGAATAACGCTTTTTGCTATTTGCTTTACGTCGCACCGACACAGATATGTCTTATGGCGACGATGGGATAGGAAAGGCCTAGTAATGGGAAGGAAGCGGCCGTGACCTTCAGTAAGGTACAGCACCAGCATTTGCCTGGTGTGAAAACGGAAAACCACGTAAAACCATATTCAGGGCTGACGACAGTTGGGTTCGAACCCACTCTCTCCCTGTTGCAAGCTCACAGCTGCGCGCTCCTAACCGCACGGCCAACTCTCCCGGTCAAGAATAACGGCCGAGAGGATTCGTCGTGCTGACCACACAACACCTCGTAATCTGCAGAACACCGGGCTGACCAACGGTCGGTTGGTAGGCCATGAGGTTTGGTTTAGTTCTACACTTACACCCAGGTGAACTTCGTGCTATTTTAAAAGAAACACACAAGAATAGTACTCGCATCCTTCAATATTCGCAGTGTAGTAAAGTTATTGTGAATTTTACTTTTGTTCTACTCTAACAGATTAGTATAGTATAAAATTTATCCTCAGTCACAGGTGTTCTACCATATTATTTGTGAAAAAGCAACCCTACTAGGAACTTTTAGTGAAGTGTTACTTTTTGGCTGATTTGAGACATTAACAAAAATGTTGTTGTGAACACCCTAAAAATTTTGTCACGAGGCGCCACTGCTTCTAGGTATTCTGAGTTCATTATTTTCCGCATCAGTCTGTAACTGTTGCAAGTTGCTGAAGGTTCGTTATTTTCGTTTGCGGTGCGGTCTTGTAATCCTTGCAGTTCAGTGAGATTTTCCCTCACCGTGCGCCTCGTTACGTTAGTATTTCTGACGTTGTTGAATACTGTAAATATATTGACTATAATTGAATATATTGAACTGTGGGTGACGAGAACGCGCGGAAACTGTCACAGTGTATAGATCAAATGGAAAAGGTGATGAACAGAGAGGAAGAAGCAGGTGAGGATATAGGTGATATAATTGACAGCTGCAGTGATAATGTTGAAAAGATTGAACAAAATAGTGAAAACGAGCTTTCTGGAATTGAAACGGAGCCCATTGGTCCTAATTCTGACCAAGTGTTACACAATAGACCCCTACACAAAGGGAATGTACGTGGGATTAACACTGCAGAAACACGACTCATAAAACTAGCGATAGGGATCTCGTGAGACTTCTACCAGGTGCCAGAGGACAAGCACGGACGAATACCTGCCGGCAAAAACGTTTTAACCCTCAAAATGCAAATTTTTCAGGAGAGAAGAAAAACAAATATACAAGCGAATTGTTTGTGAATGCTTATTCTGCCATTGACAAATAGTTTAAAAGAGTTTACTACTTATTAATGCATAATAATTTTGACGATGTTCGATTTTAAAACAAAGATATACGAGATGATCGTTGGACGTCCGTGCAAAAAGCTTGTAACTGTAACGGAAGTTGCACATTTTTGCGGGTTACAACGTTTATACTACTGAATATCATTTATTGTTTTCATTCTGCATACAAATAATGAAGCAGAAACCAGAATTTTAATTTGCATTGCCTGTTGTTAGAGCTTCCCATTGTTTAACAGAGTTCACTGAACACCAGCAATATTGTTGCGAGAATGTTTTGCAATGATGAATAAACATTACATTGTCACTTCACATTAAAACACATTAAAATACAATCACAAGAAGTGCTGGAACGATCAACAGTCGCTCCACTGAAAAAATACCTACCAGTCTGCACCATATTTGCCATATCAGGAACATTGCCGAAAACCTCCCATACACAGAATATCTCAAGGAAACTGAACAATGACGCATTAGAAAAGGGAAAGGAACTCCTAGGAAACGTTCCAAGCCTAATAGAAAAAGGACTGTTCCAATCTGCACTGCACTTCATTCTGTTGTATATACCTAGTGCACAGTTGCTGAAGAAAACAAGAATAGCACAGCCCTGGTTTGGCGCAGAATGCTGCCACACCAGAAAGGAAGCCCTACACCTCCTCCACAGAGCGAAACACACAAATACACCAGACAACCTGAAAGCATATGCACAAAAGAGGAAAGAATACAAGAAGCTAAACCTGCTCAAAATAGCAAATCACACGGAAGCAGATGCACAAAGACAAGCAGAAGAAGCCCTAAAGGACCCCTTTATAGCGATCAAAAAGAAAAGCAGAGCAGGAGTGGCAGGAATCCCGATGAAATGTCGTATGGCTTTTAGTGCCGGGATATCCCAGGAAGGTTTCGGCTCGCCAGGTGCAGGTCTTTCTATTTGACACCCGTAGGTGACCTGCGCGTCGTGATGAGAATGAAATGATGATGAAGACAACACATACAGCCAGCCCCCGTGCCATTGGAATTAACCAATTAAGGTTAAAATCTCCGACCCGGCCGGGAATCGAACCCGGGACCCTCTGAACCGAAGGTCAGTACGCTGACCATTCAGCCAACGAGTCGGACAGGAATCCCGATGAATGTTTGGGAACAGAACTTCATTCAGTTTTACAACAAGAACAACTTAGGACAAGCAAACGAAAGCGAAGAGACATACACCATTGAATCTGAACCAATAACCGAGGACGAAGTAAGACAAGCCATCCTAGAATCTAAAAGAGGAAAAGCAGCAGGACCAGATGAGGTGTTCAACAACGAAAACCTCATAGAAACTCTTGAACAACTCGTCCAGCTGTGGACGATGTTGTTTAACAAATGCCTCACATCAGGAAAAATACCAGAGGATTGGAGGAAGTCGAACATCATCTTGTTATACAAGGGCAAAGGTGACATAGGCGACCTCAACGGATACAGAGGAATTGCAATTGAGAACAACATCTTCAAGATATTTTCCAAAATCCTGACGAACAGACTCTACTAACTAACAGATGCCGTAATGGCGGAAATACAGTTCGGATTCAGGAAGAGAAAAGGAACCCTTCACGCACCTCCTAGAAGATATACATGACGCACTAAGACACTCGTCGAGGAAATTCTACACAGTCTTCGTAGATTTCACAAAAGCCTTTCACCTGCTGAACAAACAAATACTCATGAAGAAACTTGAAAGTATGTCAGGAAAGGATAACCCAACAACAGCTGCTATCAAAACCCTGCTCACCTACAACAAAATCATAATCAAAGACGGCGTGACGACCTCAGAAACATAGTACAGACTAACGGCGTTTTATAAGGAGACCCGATTAGCCCAACCCTATTCAACATCGTCATGTCAGACGTCACAGACATCCTACAGTACAAAACGACTCAGTGAAAATGTACCTCTACGCAGATGACATCGTTTTAGGCTCGCACGACAGGGAGGCCCAGCAAGACACTGTAGACCGGCTCCAGGAATGGGTCGAAAACAACCAATTCCAGCTGAATACCAACAAGACAGTGCAAATGATCTTCAGGAGGAAGAACCTCTGCACAAGACAAAATATACTACGGAGCGGAAGAGTTAAAGATCGTGAACTCCTTCAAGTACCGAGCCATCACCCTACAGCCATCGGGAACATCCTACAAAATTCACATACGGGAGAGGGCAGCCGCCGCCATAAAAGCCATTTACGACATTAAAAATCTGACAAGACTAGCACTAGACACCGCATTAACACTTTTCTATGCAAAGGTAATGCCTATTCTGACCTGTGGCATTGAGCTCATATGGAACAACCTGACAACAGCTAGAGACCTCTCGACCCTTGAGTGTGTGAAAGCAAGATACCTAAAGAGAACTTTGGGAATAACAAAATACGCCCCTTCAAGGCTAGCATACGAACTTGCAAAAACGAGCTTCGTCATAGAAGACTTGAGGTTCAGTCAACAGCTGCCAGCGACGAAACAAGAGTCGGACCTACTTCGGGACAGACAAAACAAGAGAGCGGATATCTGGCCCGAATTCTACGCAACGGATGCGATGCTAGATCGGAACTGGACGGGACCAAACAAGAATTTACGAAGCGCCATAACAAGGCTCGCGGTGCACGGTTTCCACCATAAGCTATGCACAAGAAACGGTTTCCACGAACTCTCACCAGAGTGTGTATGCAGCCTCTGCGGGAAGGCCTGTAAGCGCTACCACTTCAGCGAGTGCCACAAGCGAACTAAATCACTAATGGAATATAGCAAAGAAAAATGAACCTTAACTCTCTGCACGTTTGTGCGCTTTCCTTATTAATAATTGTCAGTTCACTTTGTGTTTAGGTTCTCATAAAAATGTCGATATTTTTTAGGAATGTATCGACACATGTCTAGCAGATTAGTTTTCTCTTCCGCAGATACAGGCAATGGGTCTTAATACAGGCTGGGTAGTCCTTCCAAGATTATTATAATAGGCTTTCTTCCATTGGTTTACAACATTTTTTTACCCGCCTGTTCAGCAGGGATTTTCCCAGGAGCTGATTTGTTATTGTGGGCCAAATATGGTTGCCCTGAATTCCGCTTGTATTTCTTTTCATTCCTCTTCCATTTACTATATTTAATTTTGCGTTTTCTTCCCCTATTAATATCGTTGCACACACTAGGACTTAGCGACACACGACATTCCTCCTCCATTGATACAATGTTTCTGCACCCGCACGAGCCGTGGCGAAACTTAAACAAAAGAAAAAAGGCGCTTAACGTACATGTTTGCCGACATAACTTCCTACATGCCTCACTCTGACCGCATACATCGTTTATGTATGGAAACCCAGTATTCTAGAAAAGTGAGGGTTACAACGTTTTTGCCGGCAGGTATTCAAACAGTAAATTCGGCAATGGAAGCATAGTATTTGTTTTTCCCTGAAAACACTATACAAATGTTGTTCATTATACAATCTCAAATCGGCAAAAATGCGCAAAATAGTAACACGTGGAAGAGATGTTCGTGATACACATTAAAAATGTACAATACCCTATATTTGTAACTAAAATATTGTAAAGCTGCAATAATTATTATGAAAACAAATATAGAAAGCTTTACTTAACCAATTAAATATACAATGTACAATAAAGATGATTATCTTCATTTATTCCATGGCTGAGGGAAAATATCACCACGCACCCGCTTCCGTTCCTAGTAAGCTCGCCTCCTGTGCCAGGTTAAGAGGATGTACAGTTGATCGTCCTCCCCTCTTAACACCAATCAGGAGAAATCAGAAGATTGTATGTCTAATGGGTATTAAGGTTATTAGTAGTATCAGAAATCGATCAGGAAATGAAAATGCTCTTAAATTTAACCAAATATTTGTAAGTAAGGAAGTTTTTACTATATTTAACTAGCATTTCCGCAGTTTGCTCATAGGTTTGGTATTCATTCACTTGCTCTCAAGAAACGTCGCGGGATGAAAGCAACATTCAATTTACTAATGGGAAATTTATTAAAAATGGAAATTTAATATAATCCTATTTAAGGGAGATGTGTTGCCATTCAAGTGCAAATATTTTGTGCGGTGCGTATGTCAGGAAGGGAGTGAGCTTAATTCCAAACCCTGTCCAATAATGTACCAATGTTTATCAAAATGGTATGGTATCCCTCACACCACGCCACTACCGCTTCCAGTCGGTGAATATGATGATGCTGGATTTAGAATGTTAAAATAGTAGTATTTCTTGTAATATTTTATTTCCATGTAATTGTTTGCTGTATTCTTGTTGTTATTGTTTTCGCTGGGTAATTACTTTAGCTAGTAGTAAGTTCAGCCTATAGTATTGTTAGCCGTGGTGTTAAGCACTGGAAATACTTAAGCTGTGTGTGAAATTGCATATGATGATGGTGGATTTACAATGTTAAACTAGTGGCATTTCTTGTCGTATTTTCTTTCCACGTAATTGCTTGTTTTAAGTTTTGTTGCTGTAGTTTTGTTGTTGTTGATGTTGTGTTTTTAATTATGTTTTAACTATACTTTATTATCGTAACATTACCACCGGGATATTTCCCCGTTGCAATGTATTTGTTATTAATAATAATAATAATAATAATAATAATAATAATAATAATAATAATAATAATAATAATAATCTCGCAAGTGATGAAGAAGGAGGAGGGGGAGGAGTAACACCTCGTAAAAAAACCAGGGTTCATCTGGCTCCGGATGATAGCACCCTGTAAGGGCCCCTGTCTGGGTTACAGACGAAGAAGGCGATCAACAGCTTTCACAGAAATAGAATACCCTCAATAACCTCAATGGTGTTGAAGGTGAAGAATAATCTATCCCCGACAGTTGAGCTACAATCCAGATACATCTGCTGGAAAGGAGCAACCCTAAGGCTTACAACTTTAGTGGTATCATGAGCTGACCCCGGACGGCTCCCCCAACAACTCCCATTAACTCGCATGATGGAAACATTTCTTACGGAAACTACTCCAGGTGGCAGCCTCAAGAGGAAATCCACCACTGCTACAAGCAGTGCATTTGGGCCATCGGATTCTGGAGAGCCCAAACCACCATGCATAGATGAGTCGGAGCATCTAGGAAACCCATTGCCATCAGACACATCCAGACTGAATACAACAAAATTAAAACCTAAACGGAAACACTTTTTTGGCACGCTTAACATAAATTCACTCCTAAAAACAGGAAAACTTAAACAACTTACAGACGTAATGGACCAGCAAAATATTCTGATCATGGCACTTCAAGAAACAAGATTCGTGGATGACATCGCGATGGAATCAAGCAACTATAGAATCCTGAAAGGCAAGGTTGGCATAAGGATCATGAAGAATATGCCACACTTAGGAACAGCATTTGTAATCAATAAAAAGATTCTAAATTCGGTTATAGACTTCCAGTCTCCAAATGGAAGGCTCTCACTACTAACCATTAAGTATGCAAAGAAAATATACACCCTCATTAATGCTCATGCGCCAATTAATGACGACAATCGAACTAACCCACAAAAGGTAGATGATTTTTGGGAAGAATTAGAATTGGTGACATCAGAAATACCTGATAATCATGTGAAAATACTACTTGGGGATTTCAACGCACAGGTAGGACGACAAAAAGTCTACAAGAGAATAGTGGGGGATTTCCCAGCTCATAGAAGAACCAACAGAAATGGGCAAAGACTTATAGAGTTCTGTAGGAACTTTAATTTGAAACTGATGTCCACTCATTTCAAGAAGCTTCCTAGGAAACAAACGACGTGGGCATCACCAAACAAACTATTAGGAGAATATCAAATTGATCACGTTGCAATCTCCCATAGAAGTCAAAAAGAAATCATGAATGTTAAAGTTAAGAAAGGAGCCAACATAGAAACAGATCACTATTTAACAATCATCAAGATAAAGTTTATTCCCAGCAGCAAGAAGAAACGCACAAACAACAGAGTACTAAGATTCGACACTCAAAAGCTGAAACAGAACAGCAACAAGTACCAAGAACTGACGAACATTGAAACAACTGAATGGAAGCAAATGCAGCAGACCATGATAGGAGCAGCCAAAGAAACAGCATTACTCAAGAAAACACGAAAACATCCATGGTGGAATGAAAGATGTGAACAGGCAATATCACTCAGACTACAAAGATGGAAGAAGTGGTACTCATCAAAGAAAGAGGAAGATTACAACAGCTTCAAAGAACAAAGAAAATCAACAGCAAAAATCATAAGAGGAGAAAAAAGAAAATTTGAGAAAGAACAACTGGCTGCTATAGAACAAAACTTCCAAAAGAATAACACGAGGGACTTTTACAAGACATTTAAGAGGAGTATTTCTAAATACCAACCACCGAGCTTGTGTTTCAAGAAAGAGGATGGCACCATCGCAACAAACAATGAAGAAAATTGCCAACTGTTAGCAGAATACTTTAAACAGCTACTTAACTGCCCAGTTCCAGAGGAGAAGCTCGCCACAGAACATACTCAACAGAACCCAGACTCCACACCGCCAGATGAAACAGAAATCACAAATCTAATCAAGAAGCTTAAGAACAACAAAGCAGCTGGTGAAGACTCAATAACGAGTGAACTATGGAAGCATGTGAGCCTCCAAATGATCAAGAACCTATGCCAGTTAATGCAAGAAATCTGGAACACTTGTAAGATTCCTGATGATTGGAAATTAGCCTTAATACACCCACTACACAAGAAAGGGGACAGGACAGATGTCAGCAATTACAGAGGCATCTCACTCCTTCAAGAGACATACAAGATACTATCTATGGCATTGCTATCAAGATTAGAACAACAAGTTGAACACAAAATCGGCGAATACCAGGGAGGCTTTCGGAAGGGACGATCATGTGTGGAACAAATTTGGAACCTCAAGACAATACTGAAGGACAGAGTTGCCAGGGGCAAGAAGTATGTAGCAGTTTTTGTTGACTTTCGAAAAGCATATGATTCAGTTGATAGGAGCACATTGTTTAACATCCTTAGAGAAATGGGTACAGATAACAAGACATTACAACTAATAAAGGAGACCTTAACAAACACATACTCAAAGGTTAAGTTTATGGGAGAGATATCTGAACCCTTTGAAATCAAGACAGGTGTAAGGCAAGGAGATTGCCTATCCCCACTGCTGTTCAATTGTGTCCTGGATAAAGTCATCAAAGAATGGGAAAAAGAACTCGCAGAAAAAGGCATTAAAGACCAAATAAGGATAGGATACAAGAAAGAGAACATCACTATCAACTGCTTAGCATTTGCTGACGATCTTGTACTGTTATCAGAAAATATTGAATCGGCGATAATACAAGTTAACACTTTAAAAGAGGTAGCAATGAAAACTGGCCTGCAGATATCATTTGAAAAGACACATTTCATGACCAACATTAAAGAAGCCCCAAGATACATAGTAACAACAAACAATGATAAGATAGATAAAGTTGTTAAATTCAAATACCTTGGTGAGATTATACAACCTAATGGGCTTGATAAAGAAGCAAACCGCGAGAGAGCCAGAAAAATGGAGCTTGCATTCCACCTTACAAAAAACACATATAACAAGAAAGCGATCTCTATTAGGACAAAACTACGCCACTATCAGGCAGTAATTCAACCAGAGTGCTTATATGCTTCAGAATGCCTGGGATTAACAACCAGGAAAGACATTGAAGAAATCGAGAAGAAGGAAAGAAAGATTCTAAGAAAAATCCTCGGTCCAAAGAAATGTACGGACACATATCGATTACGCAGTAACAAAGAAATATATAAAACATGCAGTAGGATTTCAGATGTCATTCGAAAGCGAAGAGTTAAATTTTTTGGACATATTTCAAGAATGCCTGATAACAGACTTGCCAAGAAAATCTTTAACCACTTCAATAAGCCCAATAGGAAAGGCAGCTCTTATGAAAAATGGTTTGTTAACACGAAGAAGGATTTGCAAGAAATGAACATCACACATCAAGACATCCACAATAGAACCACCTTCAGAAACAAGTTACACACATTTAAGGGTTTCCTAGAGCCAGAAACAGCGACCAAGAAGAAACAACAATGGACGGCTGAAAGAAAAGAAGCAGCAAGCAGGAGGATGAAGGAGTACTGGCGCCAAAGAAAGTTTAAATCATGAGGAGTTATTTACGTGGTCCACAGCTAGCCAAAATCGATAGAATAATAATAATAATAATAATAATAATAATAATAATAATAATAATAATAATAATAATAATAATAAGAGTAAGCCAAAAGCACTGATCTGAGATCCACGCAACAATGCAGTGAACCGTCAGTGGCTCTCAACTTGGAGGTATGCCTTGGTGACCACAGGACACTTAGCTGAGTGCAACACTGCTTCCATCTACTTGTGCTAGTCTCGCTGCTTTCATTCTTCCTCTCCAGCCTCTCTACTTCCACTCTCGTTCTCTTCCGATCACGATGGTATTAGGTTAACAAGACATAGAGACTCTTTCATTTGTACCCCATTCATTTCTTTTGACGATACATCCACCTTTCTGAAAATCGGTGCTGTTCCCCTTTTGGCTGTCTTGTTCTGGTCGTGTAACAGTTAGTTCGTTTCCTGGAGCTAGTGGATTCGAATCCCATTTTCGGCAGCTCAGAATATGATTCTCCCGTGGCTTCTCATTTTCACACCAGGCTGTAAAATTTTAAGATCACGGTTACTCCCTTCGTAATCTTATCCCTTCCCTTCCCCATCGCCCCCATAAGACCTCTTTGTGTTGGTTCCGTGTAAAGCAAATAGTCAGAAAATTTTAAAATATATTGTGAGAGAAGCTGAAAAGACAATTATTTTCATATATTTAGATATTGCTTTAGTCGCACCGATACAAATATATATTATGGCGAAGATGGGACAGGAAGGGGATAGGAGGAGGAAGGTAGCGGACGTGGCCTTGAATAGGGTACAGCCTCAGCTTTTGCTTGGTGTGAAATTGGGTAACCACGCAAAATCATCTTCAGGGTTATCGACAATGGGATTCGAACCCTCTATCTCCCGGATGCGAGCCCACAGCTGCGCGCTCCTAACCGCACGGGCAACTCGCCCGGTCAATTATTTTGAATACTGAAAATAGATACGATCAATATCCAGTTTATACCACAATAGTTCGTATCAGTCACACAGTATTTCCTTTCAATATTTGGTCCCAAAGATCTTTGAGTCTGTGGCATTTTCTGCTTCTATACCACTTACGTAGATGTACGATTTCACCATCGTCTCCTACGTCGTTCTAAGTTTCTTGTATCTTCGTTTGATGCTTCAGATAATCTACCTGTCTTCGTTTACTTCACACCCCATCCACCTAAGCCGATTCATTACACCTTCTCTCCCATCAACCTTACAATCTTTGTTACGAATATCTTTGTGTTTAAGGACACACATAATTCTCATTAAGCTATTATTCAGTAACTTCAGTTATCTTTACTTAAAGCGTGTGCATAATATACATAATATGAATAACAAGTAAAATAGTTCTTGACTGATAAGTTGTCGTTCTTCTTTTTCAGGTGTTTTGAACCACTACTGCGCAAGTACAGCAGAATACATCTAAATCAGCACATTATTGCAACATGAATTATGATATAACATTTGTGTATATTCCTGTTTGAATAAATCCTTATTGGAACTGAAGGTTATATATTTGTCCACCCATATCTATTAAAGTGAATAGAATGTAATATAATGTAGTCTCTGGAACTCTGTTCCGAGATTCAATTTCCAGTCGTGCTTCGGTCGAAACCAAGACACTCAGCACTCTATATGTTAGATGATTTAACAGTGCTCTACACAGTTTCTCAAATAAACTAAGACCAAACCCACGGTGTCTGTACTCTGCGCTACGGCAGCTGCCTCAGACGAACTTACCCGTCCTGCTTTAAGCGTGTATACAATCTTACACGAAATCTTACATCATAAAAGATGCTGGAAATATCGTCCTTCCTGTGTTATACAGGCACTGTACCTGGTAACCACATTCTGGCTGACGCGCGAGTGTGTTTTTCCACTGCAGTGTTCCTGATTTCATTCTTATGTTTTCTTTCGGTTCCTCCTATGTGTGAACATTTATTCCATACGCTTTTTGCTTTATTTTACCCCACAAATAAAACAAATTACACACTGTTATATCTGGGGAACGAGGGGGCAATAGATCAGCGCTGATCACTCTGACTGCAAACACTTCCGAGATTGTAAGAAGGAAATCTTCTGCTGTATGAGCAGGGGCTGAATCTTGTTGAAACCATCCAATGCGATTTTTCTTCGTCCGTTAATTGATGGGAGAACGGCGTCAAAATGTCATCTTGGTACTTATCTGCATTTACTGTCGTCTCTAAAAACATAGCCACAATTATCCGTCTTGCACTAACAGCACATCAAACGCCAGTCTTCGTGTCATAATGCGGGATTTCATAAACACTATTGGGATTTTCTGCAGACCAGTACCGAGAGTTATGACTTCACACTACCATTAAGACGAAACAAAATATTTTACATACGAAAATATGGTGTTGCAATGATAACTGTCTCTCCATGTTAACAGCTGAGATTCAGACGGGCGACTGATGCTTGCCAGGTCGAACACCTGCAGGCTGCTTGCAAGTTCAAGAACTATTCGCCCTCCTCCCAATTTTCAGCTTACAAATCCGAGAGTAAAGACGCCACTTTGGCGGTCTTATTTTATATGAGAGACCCGTATTAGAATACTGCCGTGCTAACTGCATGCCTCATAGGCACCACTAAAATTTTCACCAAAACGGACAAACGTTTTCACTCCCCCATGCTATATTCCTCTCGTTCAATACAATAACCGCCGGCAGCGTTGGGAGCAGCAACGTGCAACCATGACAGCAACGCTCGATATTGTTCCTTAAAGCACGCCATGAACTGAGATGATACCATGGTGACATTCGTGCTTCTCAGATTATCACGAGGGAAATTAACTCTGGAGTTTCCTATGCGATTCTGAAGAAACAACTCTTATGTTCTTAACATACTCACATTTTAACACCGAGAGATTAATCCACAATTTTCTCAATTTTCGTATCATTGCTACCTGTGTACGTAGACCTACTAATAGGAGAGTGTTCGGAAAAATACCTCATACAGTCGATATGCAGACTACGATTAGAATGATCAGTGACCTTTCAGGAATAGGACATGCTTGAAGCACTAACAGAAAGACCGCCATCTATGCAAATCTCGAGTAGGCTATTACCAGAGGCACGGACTGGGCATGTGTGAATCCCTGAAGAACAAAATACCAACCTTTAACTCTCTCCATTTATCAAGCCTTGAAACCAGCGCCTAGTAGGATGGGAATACCCTACAGGCATCTGGGTTATACAGTGAGTTTCTCTCTTTGGTTGGCCGGCAAGCACTCCCAGATTACCTGCCCCCCGTTGACTCATCACTTCCCGTTACACAACGCAGCGACAGTACTTCACACTTCGCAGTTCAGGTTCGTGCTTCGAACGTGTATTAAGTGTTCATCTGTCGCTCCAACTGTTCTCGATTTGTGAAGTGGTACTTCGGGGTATAATTCTCATAATGCCTCCACATGTGTACACGGTAGAGAAAAAGGGTATATATGTACGGAAATTATGTGCAAATAGAGTCTGGCAGGGAAGTCGTTAGGCGATTTGTAACACAATTTCGAGGTGTACTCCCTCCACGTAGAGAGACCGTGAGAAATATCAACAAATTGAGATGAACCGGTTCTTTACTCGATAAGAAGCGACGTGTTAAGAGAACGTGTCCTTAATGAGGATGAGGCTGAGTTTCGCTGAGTAAAGGCCTCTGTAAAACGTAAACTCTGCCCTAAGTGGGATAGAACGGACATCTTCGCTCTCAGGAATGAATCTGGTATTCTGTACTCTTATAGGTTGATTAAAACACTCAGTTATGTGCGTACCCATATTTACGAGAAAGGTTTCTAAATATCTGGACTTAATTTTTTAATATTTATTTTACTGAAAAAAGTAAAATCTGGTTGGACTCAGGATAACTTATTCATAAGCTGGAAGGAATGGGGAAGATGATTGCTGGTACGAATAGATTGGACAATGGCAAGAGGGTACTCGGAATGTAGAGATAAAGGCTACAATTGAAATAAATTTGGTGCATTGAATCAGTGTGTGTAAATAGACTTTGGTGGTGGGGTCATGTGATGCGAATGAAGGAGACTAGGTTACATAGGAAAATCATGGAACCGATAAGGGAGGGTAAATGAAACAGAGAGACATCTAAGCGGCGACGATTAGACTGTCTTTAATGAATTATTGGTAAGAAGAGTGCTACCGAAGGAAACAACACAGATAGTTGCAAATAGAGGATATGAAGGCGCTTAGTTATTCTCACTAAAACCCCATGGCGCAACAGCTGGGAGGGCCATTGCCTACCAAGCAACCGCTGCTCAGCCGGAAGGCCTGCAGATTACGACATCTGTGTGGTCAGCGCGACGAATCCTCACGCCCGTTATTCTTGGCTTTCTAGACTGGGGCCGCCATCTCACCGTCAGATAGCTCCTGAAATGTAATCGCGTAGGTTGAGTGGTCCTCGAACCAACCCTCCCTTACCTGTACTGGAATCGAACAGGGGGCCTCCGGATAAGAGGCAGGCTTGCAACCCGTAGGCAGTTAATTCCAGTCTTTTTTTTTAATCGTATAACTGCTCTTAAAATTACATTTTTTTAAACATAAGTATGTCCCAGAGCTTGTTAACATCCGACAATGTATGTAACGAAATAGTGTTATGTATCAATCTGTGTGAAGTGATGTTACCTAATAACAGTACCTTGAGACCCGCACAGGCCGTAGATCAGTATATTATGGCTGTCCATCAACACTTCACATCAGAGCCAGCACTGTTGCTTGGTAACATCGCACGACACATTTGATTGAAGGACATGTCTATTATCATTTGAATTTTTCAAAAGAAAATGTAATAATTTCACCACTTCTCACCCCCATGGCGATGGTGGCTAAACTTGGACTTAAACGATATCGGAGTGCCGTTATTATAGGCATGTGTATGTCAAAGGTAGAATCCAATATACGACGCTTTGTCAAGGCATATTTAAATGTGAGTAATACATTTCATATTTATCGAAATTAGACTAGGCAGGTCTTGAAATACTTAACACTGGTTATTCAATTCTCAATAATGAGAGGCAGGTTTTATTAATAACACCTATTTTTTTTAAAACTTGTAATACATAGTCATCATGTAATTCCCAAAGACGCCATAACATAAGAAATGTAGGAAAATAGGTCTCTGACTATAATGACAATATATTAAAACCATTAAAAATTCAAAGAAACCTGGAATATTATGTTTATTTCGTAAACGGTAAAAGCTGTGTTTAATAGTAACACAGTCTGACGCTAAAACTACGAATCACATTTTCTCGTCAGTCAATTTAATTTCAAGATTGTATTAACCCTCTTCCTTACAACCGCGATATGCCTAGGAAAATGTGTGTAACCCTATATTTTTAAACATTAGATCCCGATTAGCCAAAGTCCCGCAAGTAGAATGCAATTTGCGTAGATTTCAAATTATGCTTGGAACATACATGATATATTTTATTTTATTATTATTATTGATATATACAGTCGTATCAGCACACACGTTTTTAAAACATAACCGGTTTTCGGACACTAAGGTCCATCATCAGTGTTAATATTTAAATTTAATTTCACAATTTCACAATTAAATTTAAATATTAACACTGATGATGGACCTTAGTGTCCGAAAACCGGTTATGTTTTAAAAACGTGTGTGCTGATACGACTGTATATATCAATAATAATAATAAAATAATTATATCAGCACTGTCAAAATGGCTTTGATATTTTATAATGATTATAATTTGATATATTTTAACCAATAATTTAATATAAGGAAAACACTATCATTTCAATAGCTTCCTACATGGCAGCAAAGATGTTGCTAGGGTTTCCCTGATAGGCCCTCAGCTTGCAGCCTTTCATAATATTGTGCTGTATGATCTCAATTTCTGTGCCACAGCCACTGAGGTGAGTAAACTCTGTCCCACTTGAACAGGCTCTCCGTGTAGATTTCTTGTTCGATGTGAACTCTGTTGAGTGCTGGGGAGGTAGTTCCATGCCGACTGGAGTCTGAGTATTGTCTATATTTTGAAGTACTTGGCGAATAGTTTCATTGCATTCTTCTTCTAGTACATGAACCGAGGTGTTTGTTGCCCTCTTCATGACCTGCACGTGTTGGCTGCTATGATGACAGGACATGACAGGAGACGTTGCAAATGTTCTCCTCCTGGATACACACATTTAGCATTTTCGTAGCTCTCCACGCTGAGCTATTCGAGACCCCGGTTCCTTGTCCAAGGCATCTTAGGGATTTTATAGGCGTATGTTCTATTCCTCATCAAGGACATGTTCTCTTAACACGTCGCTTCTTATCGAGTAAAGAACCGGTTTATCTCAATTTGTTGATATTTCTCACGGTCTCTCTACGTGGAGGGAGTACACCTCGAAATTGTGTTACAAATCGCCTAACGACTTCCCTGCCAGACTCTATTTGCACATAATTTCCGTACATATATACCCTTTTTCTCTACCGAGTACACATGTGGAGGCATTATGAGAATTATACCCCGAAGTACCACTTCACAACTCGAGAACAGTTGGAGCGACAGATGAACACTTAATACACGTTCTAAGCACGAACCTGAACTGCGAAGTGCGAAGTACTGTCGCTGCGTTGTGTAACGGGAAGTGATGAGTCAACGGGGGGGGGGGGGGGGGGGGGGGCAGGTAAGCTGGGAGTGCTTGCCGGCCAACCAATGAGAGAAACTCACTGTATAACCCAGACGCCTGTAGGGTATTCCCATCCTACTAGGCGCTGGTTTCAAGGCTGGATAAATGGAGAGAGTTAAAGGTTGGTATTTTGTTCTTCAGGGATTCACACATGCCCAGTCCGTGCCTCTGGTAATACTCGAGATTTGCATAGATGGCGGTCTTTCTGTTAGTGCTTCAAGCATGTCCTATTCCTGAAAGGTGGAGGGGCCAAGGGCGAGTTTCCGGCGCTATAAAACGGAGGTATCTTGGCTAAGATATGGTAACCTTAACAGAAGAGTTTCCTCCAGGTTCGGGCTTGAGCTTGCGATTAACACCCTCGCGCCGTACAAAATCCACCACTGAAAAGCCAATAGGTGATAACTGGTCTGATCTAATGAATAAACGACCAGGCGGGAAAGCGGGGAAGCGCTAGAAGTAGAGCAGTAGATAGAGAAGAATGGACTATTATCTTAAAGGAGGACAAGGTTCTCAGAAGGCCGTAGAGCGAAGGAGTAAGTAAGTAAGAGAATAAGTAAGTAAGTAATTAAGTTATTAAGTAATTAAGTAGGCCTAAGTATGAAATCATACCGCAACAACAGTTATACTTTGTATATTCCTTAGCGCCAAATCAGACTTTCCACACAGTCATCCGACTGGGGGCCTTATTTGTAGCCGAATGTCTGGCAATGAATAGGAGAGGTCTGAGAGAAAAACAAAAAAATCAAAGAAAGAAAGAAAGACAGAAAGAAAGAAAAAGGAAGATCTCGCGAAATCCATGGTCCCATAAAAAATGGAGAATTTAGGAGAAGACATTGCCATTAACAATGCACGATCGTGTAAAAAAATCATTTCAATCAATACTGATCTGCATTTAGGGCAGTCGCCCAGGTGGCAGATTCCCTATCTGTTGCTTTCCTAGCCTTTTCCGAAATGATTTCAAAGAAATTGGAAATTTATTGAACATCTCCCTTGGTAAGTTATTCCAATCCCTAACTCCCCTTCCTATAAATGAATATTTGCCCCAGATTGTCCTCTTGAATTCCAACTTTATCTTCATATTGTGATCTTTCCTACTTTTATAAACGCCATTCAAACTTATTCGTCTACTAATGTCATTCCACGCCATCTCTCCGCTGACAGCTCGGAACATACCACTTAGTCGAGCAGCTCTTCTTCTTTCTCTCAATTCTTCCCAACCCAAACATTGAAACATTTTTGTAACGCTACTCTTTTGTCGGAAATCACTCAGAACAAATCGAGCTGCTTTTCTTTGGATTTTTTCCAGTTCTTGAATCAGGTAATCCTGGTGAGGGTCCCATACACTGGAACCATACTCTAGTTGGGGTCTTACCAGAGACTTATATGCCCTCTCCTTTACATCCTTACTACAACCCCTAAACACCCTCATAACCATGTGCAGAGATCGGTACCCTTTATTTACAATCCCATTTATGTGATTACCCCAATGAAGATCTTTCCTTATATTAACACCTAGATACTTACAATGATCCCCAAAAGGAACTTTCACCCCATCAACGCAGTAATTAAAACTGAGAGGACTTTTCCTATTTGTGAAACTCACAACCTGACTTTTAACCCCGTTTATCAACATACCATTGCCTGCTGTCCATCTCACGACATTTTCGAGGTCACGTTGCAGTTGCTCACAATCTTGTAACTTATTTATCACTCTATAGAGAATAACATCATCCGCAGAAAGCCTTACCTCCGATTCCACTCCTTTACTCATGTCATTTATATATATAAGAAAACATAAAGGTCCGATAACACTGCCCTGAGGAACTTCCCTCTCAACTGTTACAGGGTCAGACAAAACTTCACTGACGCAGTTTGGAAAGGAACGACTTTTCATGGTCTCCTGACTTGAATGTGTACTAGAAGACCGACCAACCAGCTCTTCACCCATATCCTCCCAATGTCATCCTTCTCGTTTTATAAGTATTGTTGTCGCAGGCGAAATAACTCAACAGTTCGGCGTAGTTCAAACTCATGTCGATGGATGGAAATGTGGGCATAAACATGGTGAATATGGCACAATCAATTTCCTGTAGGAAGGTATTTCTTTTGAAAGTACAAATTCGTTAGACCTGTGAGGTTCGTTGTATTTTTAATGCATATCTGGTGCCAGATATGAACGAGCGATGCCGAAACTAGCAGCGTTCCTTATACTGACTTATGGTAAACTATTTGACTAACTCTTACCCTCGTAACATTATTGAGGGAGAAAGCTATATTAGTGATAACTGAAAACAGGTTCCCTTAAATGATTTACTATCTCATTTAGAGGATGTTTTGCCCTGGGCTCAGTTCCGTAAGAGTAGTTGGGTTGTGATCATCTAGATTTGGTCCACTGCATTTCTTGCCTGCCAGGATTCTTCTTCTTCTTCTTCTTCTTCTTCTTCGATGTTGCCTTCTTCTTCCACTCCTTATTGTTACTATACCGGTTCTTTGGCTGAACGGTCAGCGTCGAACATTCAATTCAGGGGATTCTGCGTTCAATACCCGGACAGGTCGGCATTTTAGCTGCATCTTGTCAATTCCTCCTACTCAGGGGCGAGGTACTTTTGTTTGCCCCCATGCATACACAACAGTACCAACCACCATACGGAATAGTCAATACATCCCTCGACATAGGGATAGCGCCAGGAAGGGCAACCGACCATAAAGTTGGGCCAAGTCGGCATATGCAAGACCATTTGCACCCGTGACCCTACGACGGTGTGGAAATAGTGAAGGAATTATTATTATTATTATTATTATTATTATTATTATTATTATTATTATTATTATTATTATTATTATTATTATAATTATTGTTACCGTGTTTTTGCGGTAGGTAGAGGTGAAAGAAGGTGCGGGCGTGAACGGGTCTCAAACTACGAAATTAAGGTTAATGTAAAATTTAACCAGGTTATATTTTCTTTTCAAAATTAAGAAATAACAAGCATGGCAGATACAGAGTAGTAAGGCAACAAAGTATAGTTACAATATTTACCGGATTTGGGCTTCGCGCCCCGACTTCACAATTCTTGGGCAATCAGCCCAACCTTACTCCAAAATAAGTTTTAACAGAGGGGCAGAAAACCCCATTCATTCTCAGGAGCACTTGCTCCAAATTACACAGAAAAGCCTCCTCGAGGCATACAACACTCAATTTTCAAGAAAGAGCCACTCGCTCTCAAACTTTAAGCCTCTCAAAGGCCACACCAAACTCCACCTTCAAGTTGTCCTCTCAGGACATAGACACAGGGGTAAAATACCCAACCTACTGAGGTCTATTAAGTGAGAAAAAGATTAATTACATGACCTCTAAAATAACAATTTGAGAGGAGGCGAACTTGCGCTCCTAATACACTTTGTTTAAAACCTACTTGGCACTAGGCCGTTAATACAAGGGCTAATCCCATACTAAAGAGGTGACTTAAGAAAGAAACAATTTACATTACTGTTACGGAAGAATCGGTTGAGAAAAATAAGTTCACCTCAGAACAATATGAGTGGGAGCTCGAGAGGGTTAAGCACTCTCTATCCCAATATGTAGTTTAAAAGATAGGATAAATACAGAGTGTCTTTACATTTTAGGGAAAGTTACATGGTGGAAACGCTTCGGACCCGCCCCGAGAGTTAAACTGCTGAGCTAGCAAGAAAAGAAGTTATTATACGGCCATTACCTTATTGTTGAACTGCTGCCCGAAGAAAGAGGCGCTTCCCGCCCCCTGCTATGTACTTTACACACTGAAAGATGGTACAGAAGTGGCCCAGAGACCCCAAAATCAGCAGTTTATATACTCTCGCGGAAAGTTCGAGGCGTTTCAGGGAAGAAAACACCCGCCCACAATCACTTTATTGGCTAGCGTACAGCAACATATCCCCTTTGGAGAAGATACGCCTGATTGGTTAGAAATTAATTTTAAAAATTCGGGATTGGCTAAATACAAAACAAGGGGAAAGAAAGGGGTATACAGCCAACTTAAACAATAACAGAAAGAAATTTAACAAGAAACAAACTTTTGAAATAAAAATTTCTCAAAAAAAAACCAGTTCTTTCACTTCGCACTAGGGTGCACTATTGTTGATCTTCAGTAGTGTCCTCTAGAAGAGAAAGTTCACACTTCTTACAATAGGGAAACAAAAATGCGTCGAAAACGACCCAGTTCAGAAACTACAACATTTCCCAGTAGTGACATCTTCTGAGAAACTTGAAAATTAATACCGTAGATAAAGTTCAGACTTCCTCCAGCAGAGGAGTTTCAATTGGCGCAAATTTTAAATAAGCGGCGTGGAGGTGTACCGCCCGATACAGACCTCCCCCCCCCCCCCAAAAGTTCCTCCAAGGGGTAACACAGAAGAACATAAACTTTTGTTTGAAAATAAGGTCCAAGTTATAATGTTGATATGGAGATTAACTGCAGAAGCATTTATAAAAATTTTCTAAATTTGGTTTGATCCAGTTTCAAAATACTTGTAGTAACCGTTGAATTAATGACTTTAAGTTTGTAGGAATTGAATTCAGACGAAAATCTTTTAATACTTGAAAGTGAAGAAAAATTTTCAAAGTCCACCAAATATTGCAGTAGAATTCCCAAGTGTAGTAATTGCTGATAGTAAATGTCCATGTAGTTGATTAAATTGGATGGCCAGACCGGCCGCTGCAGCTTATGTCCAGAGGAGGCCGCTCGGACCCCTCAAGTACCCTGAGATACCGCTCGCCCGCACTATGAGAGGAGTAGTGGAGTTGAAGCACGCCGCGCCCGCGGTGAGCATATACAGGCTGCGGGCAAGTAGCAGGTCGTGCGCCGCACATCAGCCTTGGCCGGGAGGAGGGCTCCGGCTCGCCGTACACAGGTTGGCCTCACTGGGGAAGGGCGGGCCCGTACCCTGCCTCAGGAGCGGTACGGCGCCGCGCTGCTGCGGGGGCACTGAAACATTAAAGCTCGACGGCAGAATTTTTGTTGGACCAGAATGATAATAGGGTACATTCATTGTGGTGAGGTTGAGGGGCCAGCGGCGTGGAGAAATTCATTTCACGTACAAGCCACTGTGTGTAGTGGGGCAGGAGACGGGAGCGTGGTAATGGCCGTAGCAACGACAGGATGGCAGTTTACCGGATCGGGGAAGGTTTTACAAAAATGCTTACATATAAAACAAAATATTATAGGAGGGGCAGAATGCCTTAAGAGTGAAAACTCAAAACAAAATATAACCTTCATATTCCTTTCAAATTATATGAAGCAAGTTAACACAAAATTTACACTGGTTTCACCTGTGACAGGTGAACCCTAAATATCCTCTCGGTGGCTGGATTACTTAATAACAACGTAACCGGCGTGAGGAAATCGAGAATGATACACGGCCCATGAAATCTGGGGGCAAGCTTGCCCGCGGGAACAAAGTTCTTGACCATCACCTGGTCACCTACCTTCAAATGGGTGGGTCTCCGTCCACGATCATACCTTTCCCTAACCTTTTCATGAGAGACTTTAAGATTGGCTTTAGCCTTCTTCTAAAGATCTTTAATGTTGTTTGGGTCTATTGTTTCAGGTAGAATGTCACTCAGAGACCAAAGATTAGAGAGCGGCGTGTTGGGAACGAACTTAAACATCAAAGAAGCTGGAGTAAATTTATGTGATTCATAAACCGCCGAATTCAAAGCAAAAGCTAACCAATGCAGGGACGTGTCCCATCTGGAATGATCTTCATGATGATAGGCAATAAGCGCGGACCTGAGATTACGATTAACCCGTTCAGCCAGAGATGGTTGAGGGTAATAAGCAGAAGTAGTTACATGAGAGATGGACAAGTCAAAACAGAATTTACGAAAAAGATTTGATGTGAACGCCTTAGCATTATCAGACACAATATATTGGCACGGACCAAAAGAAGCAAAAATAGAATTTAGGCAAGTAATGGTGGACTGAGCGGTAGCCAGCTTAGTCGGAAATAACCAGGAGAATCTTGTAAAACCATCTACGCATACAAAGATGAACTTGTTAGCATTTCCCTTTGACTGGGGGAAGGGTCCTACATAATCAAAATACAGGCGTTCCATGGGGCGCGACGCTTCATGAGAAGACAAAAGGCCTACCTTGGTGGACATGGTTGGTTTACTAAGCAAACAGGATTTACAAGCCTTTACTAGTTCACGGATGTCACCGTCCATACCCTTCCAGATGAACATTTCACGAACCTTCTCACGAGTTTTAAAGATGCCTAGGTGCCCTCCTAGTGGGGTTTCATGATAATACTTGAAGATCATAGGTACGAGAACCGCTGGAACGACAACCTTCATCATCTTATCATGCCTTGATGGGCAACATAAAACACCATTCCTCAGAACATAAGGGACGACATGATCCCCAGAGGAAAGGGTTTCCATTATCGGAGCCAGCGTCGGGTCTTCACGTTGGTATTTCTCGATATCCCTAAAGAGCATGGGAGCATCTGTTAAGATGGCATTAACATCAGATAGTATTGACTCGGGAGGTGATGAACTGTCGACCGGTTCATGGGTCTCGACGTCGTTGGAAAACATACGGCTGAGTCCATCAGCGACAACATTTTCGGTACCTCGGATATGCCTGACGTCAAATTGGAAGGCAGAAATACGGATGGCCCAACGGGCTATACGACCAGTACGACGCGGCCTACCTAAGACCCAGCTTAAGGCTTGATTATCTGTCTCCAGGTAGAATTTGACATGTTCCAGATAGAGACGGAACTTTTCTAAGGCAAATAAGACTGCCAAACCTTCGAGCTCATAGATGGAATACTTGGCTTCTTGAGCCGACAAGGTCCTAGATGCATAGGCGATGGGTCGCCTCCCTAGTTCAGTCTCTTGAAGAAGGACTGCAGCTACTGCTGACGACGACGCGTCGGTTTGGACGATGAATTTCTTTGAGAAATCAGGCATAGCAAGGACAGGGGCATTACAGAGAGCTAATTTAAGATCTTCAAAAGCGGCTTGTTGAGAAGGTCCTCACTCGAATTTGATGCCTTTCCTACGAAGAAGGTTCAAGGGCGCCGCTCTATTAGCGAAGTTAGGAATAAACTTCCTGAAGAAATTCACCATACCAATGAACCTGGCGATACCTTTGATGTCCTTGGGAGGTTTAAAATCACGGATGGCCTGTGTTCTAGAATGATCGACTGCAACACCATCGGGTGACACAATATGCCCTAGGAATGACATAGAGGGCTTAGCAAAGGCAACCTTGGACAACTTGACAGTTAACCCAGCCTTACGAAGGCGATTGAGAACTTCTCGCAGATGATCTAGATGTTCTTCAAAGGTCTCCGAAAATACGACGACATCATCCAAGTAGTGATACAAGTACTCAAATTTGATGTCGGAGAAGACCCTATCTAGCAGCCTAGTGAGTACAGCTGCTCCCGTGGGGAGCCCGAAAGGCACGCGGTTGTATTCGTATAAGTTCCAGTCCGTGGCAAACGCTGTAAGATGTTTAGACTCTTCCGCAAGGGGAATTTGATTGTAGGCCTGATTCAGGTCCAAGATAGTAAAGAACTTGGCCTTACGAAACCATGAAAAACAAGAATGAAGGTCAGGAAGGGGCACAGATTGTAACACCACCTTCCGATTGAGAGCCCTATAATCAATGACAGGCCTGAAGCCCCCTTGGGGTTTCGGGACTAGAAAAATAGGTGACGAATACGCCGACTTAGAGGGCCTAATAATACCATCCTTCAACATCTGATCGATGATTTCTTTCAGAGCCTTCATTTTAGGTGGAGATAGCCTATAAGGTGGAAAACGGACAGGAATTGAATCCGTGACCTCAATTTTGTATTCAATAAGGTCAGTAACACCAAGAGTATCAGAGAACACCTCTGGAAATGACTGACATAATTTACGAATACTATGAGCCTGCTCCTCAGGTAGATGTCTAAGGTCTAACAACATCTCATCCTGGGTAGGCGAAATAGATGAACATGATACAGAATTACACTTTAACAAGGGAATTTTACAATTGGACGCAAATTTGAATGTGCACGACTTACTCTGAAGATCGAGCACAAGACCAGTGTGAGAAATGAAGTCAGCTCCCAATATGATGGGGCAAGACAGGTGCGTAGCCACAAACAATTTGATTTTCCATGTAAATTTAAAAATACGAATTTTGACATTTACGGAACCTAGGATTTCCAATGGAGATGAATTAGCCGAAACATATTGAACAGGAGATGAGACATAGTCAGGTAGTTTACAAACAGATTTCAATTTGGAATACCATTCAGCCGAAATAATCGAACAAACACTGCCTGAATCTAAAAGAGCTGTTACAGGTTCATTATTTAACTCAAGTTTGAGAAAAGGGACCGGTGCGGGGGTATCCGCCGCAATCCTAAGACACTCTTTGGGGCATTCAAAAGATAGATTTGCAGATTGAACATTCCCTGAATTTACGACCTGTTTGCCAGGGGCTGAGCCTCGGGAAGATGGATTAGTCGCCTCAGCCGAAGCCACTAGTCACTTTTGATTGTTGTTGGAAGTTGCACCTGAAGTTGAGCAGGAGGGGGTGCTATTCGAATTGGGACAATTCTTGGCGATATGTGAGAAAGCCCCACATTTAAAACAGCCTTGTGATGAACCAGTTCCATTCCTTGTCCCACTAGACTTGAGCAATGGGCACTTGTTCCGAAGATGGTCGGGCGGCCCGCAAGCATAGCATTTACGAGGTGTGACTGGTCGGCGAGGAGGAGGAGGCCGAGGATTACCAAAATAAGGAGGGGGTTCTTTCGCGACACGCAAAGAATCGGCGTATCTAACTCCTTCCGCTGAGACGGTCAATGCTTCAAGTTCAAAGAAGGTTTGCGGGCACGCCGCAAAACACAAATATGACCTATAGGATGGTGAAATTCCTTCTACAATGGCCTGTACAATCTGATCTTCAGGAAAATGAAGAGCAAACACCCTAGTATAAAACTTAATGTCTTGTATGAAATCAGCCAGATTTTCATCCAATCTCTGTACTCGATAATAGTACTTCTGAATCAGAGATGACCTCGCGCGGGCAGGAATAAAATTTGCAAGCAAGTGTGCATGAAAATCTTCAATAGATGACTGTTCAGCTATCTCTCTTACTATTTTGTCAGAGAGAATACCAATTGCATAAGGATGGATGATTTGCAAAATTTGACATGGAGAAAGAGAAAACACAAGGGCATGATCCTGAAATTCAACTAAAAATCTTAAAAATGAAATTACGTCACTGGTGGCATTAACGGAAAACTTAGAGATACCTCTGAGCAACATTGCCAATGAATGAGGCAAGCTGCTAAACCCGGGTGACATAGTAGGTAAAGGTTTCAGTGGCAAGGAAGTTAATTCAGAACGTATATTATTCAACGATGCACGGCGTTCAGACTCGTTGTCCAATGGGGCAGAGATAGTTTGAGCAGCAACGGTTATCCTATTGGCTTCTCCCTTAGGAGGTTCTTCCTCGCTACCTACATTCATCGTGGTGGGTTGATCAATTTTGGGAGGAACTTCCCCAGTTAACAATTGAGTGACCTTGCTAGATAATTCAGAAATACTTTCAAGCAACGTACTAGCTTCCTTCCTCTGAACGTCATTCAACTTCAGAGACAACAGATCGTTAACTCTATTTGAAAAATGATATAGCCTGGCTTGCACACGCTTAATTTGATTAGGAGAAGGATCATTTTCGTCAAAAAAACTAACTACCGATGCTAGCCCAGTAGAATTCTCGGTGATCGTGGAAAGAGTGTCGTCAATTTCTTTCTCTCCCAAATTGGGGATGGAAATGGGCAAATCAAGGGACTCTCTAAGCTTGTTGGTGTCTATCGCAACCGTGCCTCCAGATTGCACATTTCTGATAGTTAACTCATAGATCAACTCCTCCTTGCGCAAATAGTTAGGATGGAGAACATCGCGAGGGCCGGGCATGATGACAGAACAATTTTGAAACAGGAAAGATCAAAAATTCCAGCAACTGAGAAAATTGTTAGAGTTTGAATCAAAGCAATGTTTAGCCGTCAAAAGGGGTTAAATTGAGACCCATTTAACCACGCTCTGCTACCACTTGTTACCGTGTTTTTGCGGTAGGTAGAGGTGAAAGAAGGTGCGGGCGTGAACGGGTCTCAAACTACGAAATTAAGGTTAATGTAAAATTTAACCAGGTTATATTTTCTTTTCAAAATTAAGAAATAACAAGCATGGCAGATACAGAGTAGTAAGGCAACAAAGTATAGTTACAATATTTACCGGATTTGGGCTTCGCGCCCCGACTTCACAATTCTTGGGCAATCAGCCCAACCTTACTCCAAAATAAGTTTTAACAGAGGGGCAGAAAACCCCATTCATTCTCAGGAGCACTTGCTCCAAATTACACAGAAAAGCCTCCTCGAGGCATACAACACTCAATTTTCAAGAAAGAGCCACTCGCTCTCAAACTTTAAGCCTCTCAAAGGCCACACCAAACTCCACCTTCAAGTTGTCCTCTCAGGACATAGACACAGGGGTAAAATACCCAACCTACTGAGGTCTATTAAGTGAGAAAAAGATTAATTACATGACCTCTAAAATAACAATTTGAGAGAAGGCGAACTTGCGCTCCTAATACACTTTGTTTAAAACCTACTTGGCACTAGGCCGTTAATACAAGGGCTAATCCCATACTAAAGAGGTGACTTAAGAAAGAAACAATTTACATTACTGTTACGGAAGAATCGGTTGAGAAAAATAAGTTCACCTCAGAACAATATGAGTGGGAGCTCGAGAGGGTTAAGCACTCTCTATCCCAATATGTAGTTTAAAAGATAGGATAAATACAGAGTGTCTTTACATTTTAGGGAAAGTTACATGGTGGAAACGCTTCGGACCCGCCCCGAGAGTTAAACTGCTGAGCTAGCAAGAAAAGAAGTTATTATACGGCCATTACCTTATTGTTGAACTGCTGCCCGAAGAAAGAGGCGCTTCCCGCCCCCTGCTATGTACTTTACACACTGAAAGATGGTACAGAAGTGGCCCAGAGACCCCAAAATCAGCAGTTTATATACTCTCGCGGAAAGTTCGAGGCGTTTCAGGGAAGAAAACACCCGCCCACAATCACTTTATTGGCTAGCGTACAGCAACATATCCCCTTTGGAGAAGATACGCCTGATTGGTTAGAAATTAATTTTAAAAATTCGGGATTGGCTAAATACAAAACAAGGGGAAAGAAAGGGGTATACAGCCAACTTAAACAATAACAGAAAGAAATTTAACAAGAAACAAACTTTTGAAATAAAAATTTCTCAAAAAAAACCCAGTTCTTTCACTTCGCACTAGGGTGCACTATTGTTGATCTTCAGTAGTGTCCTCTAGAAGAGAAAGTTCACACTTCTTACAATAGGGAAACAAAAATGCGTCGAAAACGACCCAGTTCAGAAACTACAACATTTCCCAGTAGTGACATCTTCTGAGAAACTTGAAAATTAATACCGTAGTTAAAGTTCAGACTTCCTCCAGCAGAGTAGTTTCAATTGGCGCAAATTTTAAATAAGCGGCGTGGAGGTGTACCGCCCGGTACAATTATTATTATTATTATTATTATTATTATTATTATTATTATTATTATTATTATTATTTGTACGTAGTTATCCGTGGAATGCAGAGGTGAAAGAAGGTGCGGGCTGGAATGGATCTAAGTATAAAGCTGAAAGATGAGTTAAAATTTCAATAAAGGTTATATTTTCAGAACTTAACAATTTTCATATAGACTTTTAAAATTCAACAAGTAACAAATCAACAAGCCAAAATCAGGTACAAAATCAGAGCACGACAGCACAAGTTTTAGGGGATCATTACAAGTTCTGGCTTCGAGCGTGCGTTACACAATCCTTGAGCATCTAGCCCAACATTACCAAGGTACACTCATTTATTCAAAGGGCAGAAAACCCCTTCATTCAAGGAGCACTTGCTCCCAACTTTTAACCCCAAGCCTCCCAGAGGCACTTTTCAAACACAAGAAAGAGCTGAGCCGCTCTCAATTTTTCAAGCCTATTAAAGGCAATACCAGACTATTACACAAATTGCCATCAAGGCACCACTTACATAAAATGAAACGGGGGTATCTCGTACCCAACCTACTGGGCCTCAGTGGAAAAGAACAGATTAATTAAATGGCCCAAAATACCAAGATGAATGAAGGCGTGGCTCGCACTCCTGCATGAAACCTTATAAAACCTAAGGGGCACTAGGCCGATGATACAGGGGCTATTCCCAAACTAGGGAGGTGACTCGTATAAGAAAATTTTAAGACATTAAGAGTAGAAAATCGGTTATGGAAACGTAGTCACCTCAAATCAAAAATGGAGGGGAGCTCGAGAGGGTAAAGCAATCTCTCATCCCCGGTTTACAGTTGAAGTAATAAGAAAATTTTACATAAGCCGGCACTAAGTTACATTTTTAGACAGGTAGGTTACATTGAAAAGTTTTCGGACCTTCCCCGAGGGTTCAACTGCTGAGCTAGCAAGAAATAAATATGTTAAAAGGCCATTACCTTTGTTGAAGAGCTGCTGCCCGAAGGAAGAGGCGCTACCCGCCCCCTGCTATACTTCCATACACTAAGCTAGATGTTGTTGAAATGGCCAAGAGCCGTGAAAACCAGCAGTTTTTTACCCACGTGGAAGATTCGAGACCTTTCATGAATAATTAAGACACACCCACAGGCGTTTATTGGCTGACTAAAATTTACACATCAAAATTGGAGAAGGACACAATTGGATGAAAATTAATGACAGAAATTATTGATTGGCTGACTTCAAAACTGGCGGAAAGAAAAGATTTATATTGCCAACCCACAAATGAAAGAACGAAATTTAGTAAGGAACAAACTTATGAATACAAAATTTCTTCAAATAAAGTTCTACCACTTCGCACCAGGGTGCATGGTCATAGTTTTTGTAGAGACATCTATCAGAGAATGTCCACACTTCTTGATAATTAGTAAACAAAAGCAGTTCGAAATTAACACAGTGACATCTTCTGAGAAACTATTGAGATAATTCAGTTTTTAAAGTTCCGAGTTTCTGCTGTAGGGGAGTACTTTAAGGCGGAAAATTCAAAAGTGCGGCGTAGAGGTGTACCAACCGGTACAATTATTATTATTATTATTATTATTATTATTATTATTATTATTATTATTATTATTATTATTATTATTATTATTATAGTGATGTATTGCCAAACCTGTGGTGTAGGGGTAGAGTGCCTGCCTCTTACCCGGGTGTCCCGGGTAGCCTACGATTACCAGCCAGGTTAACGACATTTGCCTGGATCTGAAGGCTGGTTCGAGGCCCACTAAGCCTACGTGAATGTAATTGAGGAGCTATCTGACGGTGAGATGGTGGGACCGGTCAAGAACGCCAGGAAGAACGGTCGAGAAGATTAGTCGTGCTGATCATTCGACACCTCATAATCTGCAGGCCATCGGGCTGAACAGCATTAGCTTGGTGGGCCAAAGACCTTCGGAGCTGTTATGCCATGGGTTTTGGGTTTTTATACTGCTTTATTAGAATTTGATTTTCGTCGCACAGGCACAGATAGGTTTTACGGCGACGATGGTACAGGAAAGGCCTAGGAGTGGAAAGGAATTGACTATGGTCTTGATTAAGGTACAGCCCCAACATTTACCTGGTGTGAAAGTGAGAAAGCACGGAAAATCATCTCCAGGGCTGCCGATGGTGGGGTTGAAAACCACTATTTACAGGATGTAAGCTGACAGCGATATGACCCGAGCCGCATAACAAACTCGCTCAGTGTTGTTATTATTATTATCGTATCGTAGATTTAAATGTTAATTTAGTATTTGCTATACCCAATCGCTTGGAATGACATCTTAAAATAGTTACATGGTAGACTGACGTACGATAAATAGTTGAAAATATGTAATATTTTTCGATCGGTCTATAGTAATATGGCGGAACGAGAGCAGCAATCAGAATCGTTTCCAGGATGTGCTTGCAGTGTGTTAGTACATTACAGTATTGTTACGAATTAAACAGCGTCTATTTTATAACTCTATCTTAGGATGGCCCAAAAATGCACACACACACACACACACACACACACACACACACACACACATACACACATACACACATACACTGAGTGGCCAAAAGTAATGGGAAGACACTGAATGTGGTATTAATAACGAGTAGCTCCTCCGCGAGCCCACAAAACGGCAGCAATAAGGCGAGACATCAACTCTACAAGGTGTTGGAATCGTTCTGGAGGGATCTGGACCCACATATCTTACGCTGCTGCCCACAATTGATCTTGTGTATTTGGTGCGGGTTCAAGAAGCGTACACCAGCATCGACAGCATCCCATAAATGCTCGATTGGATTAAGATCAGGGAATCTGGAGGGCCAATCCATGGTCGTAACTTCATTGGAATGCTCCTCCAACCACCTGCATGCCACAAAAGAGATGGCGAATTGTCCTTATGAAATATGGCGTCTCTATCAGGGTAGTCTAGGGTCAGAAAGGGATGCAGGTGGTCTGAAAGAAAGTACACATAACGTGCACATATCAGCGTTCTCTGCAGCTGGACAATGGAGCTTAATTGTGACCATGAGAACGCCGCCCAGACCAGAACTGAACCACTTCCCACCTGGACACAACCTTGTTGACACACAGGATCCATCGATTCATGGGGCATAAGCCACAATGTCACGCACCAATCAGCTCGATACAACAGAAACCGGGATTCATCGGACCACACCACACGCCACCACTATTCCATGGTCCATTGCCGATGTTCGCGGGCCCATGCACGTCTTTGAGCTCTGTGTCGAAGTGTCAGCTAAGGGACACGAGTTGGTCGTCGGCTGGTGAAGCCTATGCGGTGCAATTGTCTCCTTACAGTCCTGGTAGAAATGGGTTCCTGACTCCTAACATTCAACTGGGCGGTGATCTGACTCACAGTAGCCCATCAAGAACCCAGTGTGGTTCTGCGTAGGTGACGTGATGTCCGTTCTTTAAACACCTTTGGTCTTCCCGTGCGTCGGTTTACGCGGGTGGTAACATTCTCTCTGCGATATTGAAGATCCATCCTCGACACTATCGACCTCAGAAATCCGAATTCGTGTGTAATCTTTACAATGCCGTGACGTACGCGCCGTGCGCCGATGATCATCCCACGTTCAAAGTCGGTTAACTCGTGACGTGTTGCCATCTTCACGACACTGGTGTCTGTGACAGACTGCTCAGCTACGCCACAGCTAGCCGCAACGCTCCGGGGTCATACACGCACATTTTCCAATGGGCAACCGTTCCCATTCAGCTATGAATGGCCATACTTACTAATTGCTGTCTATTTTCAAGTCTCTTTTCTGTACACACACCAGGGTGTCGTGGCCGGTTGGAATTACTTGGATACGGTGTATAACGGTTCAAATCCCGTTACAAGGTAATATCTGTATCTTATTATTATTATTGCATCTGTGATATTATTATTATTATATATATATATATAATTCGCTGGGGCCATCAAGGACCACGTTAAGTCTTGTTGCATTTGACACTGAACTTGGCCTTCTTTAGAGCCCAAATTTCCCTCATTCTTTGTGAGTGGGCCTGCTTACGCTCCTCTGTCCAAGGGGCACCGTGTCTTCTCTTCGGTTGCTCGTCTCGGTTTAGCCCGTTCGTCAATATTTTCTTGCGGAAGAGATCTCTGTTAAGAGCATCTTCAGCTGAGATATGTAGCATTTGCTGGTCTTCTTTGGTATTTCTAAACCAGGGAATTGTGGTTTTGGGGTTTGAATCAAAAAAGAGAAAGATTTCTTTAGTTAACTTTCTTCCGTCCATTCTTTTCAGATGATCGTAAAATAGTGCCCGTCTTTTTCTGATTGTGTCGGTAATTTTCTCTATTTTACCGTAGACTTCCTCGTTGGATCTCTTTTGATGGATTCCATTTTTGTACTTTGATCCCAAGATTCCTCTCAAAATTTTGCGTTCTTTTTTCTCCAGTTCTTCAAGGAGTCCTTTGTTGGCATTTAGAGACAGGGTTTCGGCTGCATATAGAACTACTGGCTTCAGAACGGTTTCATAGTGACGTATCTTGGTGTTTTGGGAAAGGCATTTTTTGTTGTAGATTGTGCGGGATGTTTGGTAGGCTATTTCCAGTTTGCGTACTCGCTCCTGAAGTGCTTCTTTGTCCAGTCCATTCTTCATGATGATCTCACCCAGGTATTTGAATTTGTCTACTCGGGTGATGTCCCCGTATTTTGTATGGAGTTTTGGAGGAGCCTCTTTGATGTTAGTCATTACTTCTGTTTTCTCAAGCGATATCTGCAAACCAGTTTGTTCGGCAATTTCTTTTAAAATTTCAACTTGAGCTCTAGCGGTTTCTATGTCGTTTGAGAGAACAGCAATATCATCGGCAAATGCTAAGCAGTCTGTTGCGATCCCCTTGGATTTGGTTCCTATTCTCAATGGACTATAGTTGGTTTCCTGTAATCTCATCCGCCAGGTTCTGATGATTTTTTCAAGAACACAGTTGAAGAGTATCGGGGATAGCCCATCACCTTGTCGGACTCCTGTTTTAATATTATTATTATTATTATTATTATTATTATTATTATTATTATTATTATGTCCGGATTATTATTTTATCTCTGAGATTACTATTATTTTGTTATAATTATTATTCAATTATACAATGCTTGTCACTTGCGTATTTGTAATTGAGTGTATGCATATATACGTATATGTAGATTAACATTAAATACCTGTACAGTGAGAGTTTCGATGTATCAGATGTGGATGTGACGTTGTTATATTGCTATACTGCTGACATTTCTGCCAAGTCATCGCCACGTCATGGCTACGTCATCGTGAGCTTTTAGCAATTCGCTCAGAGACTCAGCCGCCCCAGCGGATTTCACCAGTACATGCAAGAGTTTGAGGAGTTGTGGGAGTATGTCATTGTTATTTCTGGAGGTTACGTAGCTGTGTCAACCAACGTCTATAAAAGGTGGATGCATATTGTAGCGTCAGTCATTAGTTAAACGGAAGCTGAACAGTGAAGAAGTCTACTAGATGAAGAGGCCTCAGTCGGTCAGTCAACGAGTGTGAACGAGAGATGGAGAAGACTCAGTGAGCCATTAATTATTGGTCATTGAGAGAGTGAGGACAAAGTTGGTCGCTCACTTAGTTGAAGACACGGACGCAAGGGCTTACCATGGAGTCAGAGAGGGATACCACCTGCTATGAGGTAATACCATATTGACTTACAAAGAAGTCAGATGTATCACTAAGTTAGGCGTGACACATCTACAGTAAACACCAGATCAAAGGATTACGTCGTAATTACACTCAAAGTGTTGAAGGTACAGTCAAGTGAATCAGTGAGGGAAATATTTCGTATAAATTGTTAAATGTCCGGTCAAGAAGAATTCAAATTCAGCCTAGTTTCTTTCAGTTGCAATGTCATAATTTCATGTTCTCATCTGTTTTATCGCAACAAGACTCACTATTTTTTTATATATTATTTAAAGAATATATTTTGTTCTATCAAGCGAATTCATAGTTTTATTTCAATGACAGTAAAATATCTTAAACTCAAAATTAATAGGGAAACCGAACGCTAATCTCCTTTTTTCAGAACTTATATGGTATGTTGTCAAAAGTAAGTTTATTACCCCACACCCTAGAGATAGTCAAGATTCTCATTCTATTATTGCTGCACTGAGTGGTAGCTGGCGCCCTTCAAATAACGTATGTGTAAGTAAGCAGGTAAGAAGTAAGTGTGAGTCCAGGGTTCGTCGATTGTGTATTTTATTTAATGAATGTTAATTTTCATAATTTTCATGTTAAATGCAGATATTCAGATTTTTCAATTTAAAGTCAGATTAGTATGTTTGTTAGAGAGTTAGGAAAGTCTCAACGGCTATGATCCTTACACTTACTTCTCCGAGTCTAGTCACCTCATGCAATGAATGTGTGTAGACCGTTGGATCTGAACACAGGGCTGCGGGCCATTTAACACATCATGGTTGCTCGTTGATTCCATTCCAGAGGCAGTCCAGTAATTCACACAGTCACATGCAGTGAACAAATAAGCAGCAACAGCTCACCAATATTCAAAAACGAGACGATACTCATAACAGCGAATATTAACACGGGGCCATTGACCCTCACACTCACGATAACGGCTTACCTCGCAGACTCATGGTGATACTCAGACCACAGAAATACACAAACACACAGTACTCTCAGGTAGTAAACAGTCTTCTGTTCCGTACGTCGTCTCCAGCCCACCTGTTCACTAGACTCTGGACGAGCTTCCCCTTCAGACATCGGTGGTTCACTAGCGGCAGCGAACACCTCTGTCGCCCTCAGCCCAGCCAACGAACTGAGTCTCACACTGCCTCCACCACGGAGTACAACACTGACTCCGAGTCCAGCACCAACGCTGACTCCACCTTAGAGCCTAATACAGACTAACGGTCCGCGGCTAGCCTCCCTATTTATAGCTAGTATAATGTGAACCAGACTATTCTCGAGGTGGCTAGAGGCGAAACATTCTCCTTGAATCTCCAAGAAACTCACAGGTAAGCCAGCCGTCAAATGACAGCCGTGGCCTCCAGGCTGGTTGGGAGCTCCCCGGTCGGCTCATTCCTAGTCCCTTCCAAGTAGTACAGAATGGGACTAACACAGAGCTGGTGTATGCTACAAGAGAAATATCGACCTCACAACGATCTCATCCGTTTGTTGGGTTCCAAATCAAAATATTGGTAAGGGGAAACTGGTTCTCCTGTTATAAAGAGAACATTTGACGTCTTAAATTTGCATAACAATTTTGAAAAATTATATGATTTGATAGTCTAAATATAAATTCTAAACCCTCATGTGAGGTACCGTAGGAAGCCCCCTTATTTAAGCCCCCATTTTATCCATGTCACTGTCGATCCGTGTGCGACTCTTAACAAGGAAACATCGGCAATGGAGAAATCGCTGATCGCGATGAAACTTGGAAAACACATTGAGGTACACGTAAAAATGATGTCGGCATCAATTTTGGGTGCCAACATTCATTAGGGCGTTAACTACGGGACCTAAAAGTTGCGACATTTCAAATTCCGCGCGATCAGCGGTGAATACCTGCTGGCCAATGCTAAGCTGGCACACTGCGTATCTGGAGACACGCCTCTGCAGCTCCTCCCCTCTCCGCTCCAATTGGTTCGCCACCGCACGTTCCCCTTCTCCCCGCGCTTGCCGGCCGTTTAGGTGTCGAAGAGAACCGGTGCCACACTTTACGTACTCTATCAGCCTACCTCATATCTCTCCTTTGTAATTTCCACGTTGTATTAGTCAGTTTACGTTTTCTGAAATGTTTATGAAAACGTTTGCACCGGGCGAGTTGGCCTTGCGGTTAGAGGCGCGCGGCTGTGAGCTTGCATCCGTGGGATAGTGGGTTCGAATCCCACTGTTCGCAGCCCTGAAGATGGTTTTCCGTGGTTTCCCATGTTCACACCAGGCAGATGCTGGGGTTTTACCTTAATTAAGGCCACGGCCGCTTCCTTCCAACTCCTAGGCCTTTCCTATCCCATGGTCGCCATAAGGCCTATCTTTGTCCGTGCGACGCAAAGCAATTAGCAAAAAAAAGGTACGGTGCCTGTTGTTAATTGTGATTTGTTTCGGTTTTCGTTTCACAATTTTTTAATGCTTCGAATATACCAAAGATTGTTTTTGTTTACTATCAGTTATTGACGGGGAGTTTGCCCGATGTAATTATTACGGAGTCATTTATTGTGTTGCCTTGTAATTGTTTTTTGATGTACCAGTTCGTACAATACCCATTTAACTTCTTGCGTATGTAACTGCCATTATACCCAGAAGGCTGTAGTGTGATACTTTAATATCGGCACTTGTTGAATACATAGACCTTCGTCAGCTATAACGCAAAAGTACCGGTACAGTAAGACTACAGGTCTGCCTGTGATTACTGTATATCTATTGCATATATAAATGCACATCTTTTTAATGTTTCAAGGCTTTTCTTATTACGTCAAACTTTACTACATTCCATGTCATACTCATATCGAAGTTGCCTATGCATTAAATTAATTTATATTCGACAACCATTGCTGCAATTGAAATGTGTTGTGCCTGTCACTGCAAAACATAAATAAATCGTTCAGTACAAGCACAAATAGAAACATTCTACCTATAGGCCTATTCATTATACCAGAGTACGCAATACGGAAAATACCAGTACTTTCAAACTCGGAGTTTATAATTGTTGTTGTCGTCCGCGATGTCGTTTCGTTATGACATAACTGGTAGCGTACACAAAATGGGTGGGGGAAGGGGTCATAGAAAGAAGATCTGGACCTATAACCAGGTTTTGATATCCCGAGGTACCGAATCTCATTACATTCATTGAGATCCTCTACCCGGGCGCGTAATTTCTTTACATAAAAAAGTATTTAACGTTGTTTAAAGGTGGGAGATTTATTTAGTGGTGGGTGATTTAATTTAATTAATTCCATATGTATGTCCACTCTAAAGGACACTATCGACAGCTTTAAGGCGTTTTAGAAGTAAATAATAATTTAAGCTTAGGTAGGACGTGGTACCCCATCCCACGTTTCCGTGGTACTTAACTCGGAGTTGACCGAGCTCGATAGCTGCAGCCGCTTAAGTGCGGCCAGTATCCAGTAATCGGGAGATAGTGGGTTCGAGTCCCACTGTCGGCAGCCTTGAAGATGGTTTTCCGTGGTTTCCCATTTTCACACCAGGCAAATACCGGGGCTGTACCATAATTAAGGCCACGGCCGCTTCCTTCCAACTCCTAGGCCTTTCCTATCCCATCGTCGCCATAAGACCTATCTGTGTCAGTGCGACGTAAAGCAAATAGCAAAAAAACTCGGAGTTGTACCCACGAATGTGACAACTCACCGGAATTAGCAAGAATGAAAATATAACATTTGAATAAAATATGGGTATATTAATATAGGTTATTTATTATCATTATGTGTGAAACGGAACGTAATTTAAAGGATTCCAATAATTACAGTACGAAAAGAAGCAGTCGGTCCCGGTGAACAACTAAGCAGGCGGCAAGCGCGGGGAGAAGGGGAACGTGCGGCGGCGAACCAATTGGAGCGGGGAGGGGAGGAGCTGCAGAGGCGTGTCTCCAGATACGCAGTGTGCCAGCTTAGCATTGGCCAGCAGGTATTCATCGCTGATCGCGCGGAATTTGAAAAGTCGCAACTTTAGGCCCCGTAGTTAACGCCCTAATGAATGTTGGCACCCAAAATTGACGTCGACATCATTTTTACGTGTACCTCAATGTGTTTTCCAAGTTTCATCGCGATCGGCGACTTACCCATTGCCGATGTTCCCTTCTAAGACGGAGTCTTATTTCGTGCCATTGCATACGGAGTCGTTTCTCCAATTCAACTTCCCTTATTCATCTCTTGTCCACTTCCAACCCCAAGGACACAGGTTTGTTTGGAACAAGTATTCTTTTTGGAATTTCACAAAAAGGCAACGAGGAAAACACTACGCTTTAATACTTTAATTAATTTGCTTTAGGGTACGTCATCTTTATAATGCGCAGCGGAAATAATAACAAATTCACCTCTAATCAACTTCCTACCACCAATCAACATACAGTGTATTTTATCATCCCAGCAACCAGAGGTGTATAAAGCAATTGCCAAACTTATAAAAGACGCCGATTTCAGACTATAAAGTATGACGCACTACAACAGAAAAGAATAACTTAACACACTACAGTTGCAGTGTTTATATTAATTCTGTGTGTGTGTGTGTTTGTGTGTGTGTGTGTGTGTGAGAGAGAGAGATAGTGAGAAAGGGTGTTTTGTAAGGACTCAGAACTATTAAAACTACGAAATCCAAGTACAATGTTATTTTTGCTAGTTGCTATACGTCGCACCGACACAGATAGGTCTTATGGCGACGATCGTACAGGAAAGGGCTAGGAGTATGAAGGAAGCAGCCGTGGCCTTAATTAAGGTACAGTCCCAGCATTTGCCTGGTGTGAAATGGGAAACCAAGGAAAACCATCTTCAGCGCTGCCGACAGTGGAGTTCGAACCTACTATCTCCCGAATACTGGATAATGGCCGCACTTAAGCGACTGCAGCTATCGAGCTCGGTAGTACAGTATTATGGAAGATATATACGTGTGTATTTATTGCAAGTGAATATTTCTTCTTCTTGATCTGTTTACCCTCCAGAGTCGGTTTTTCCCTCAGAATCAGCGGCGGACCCCACCTCTACCGTCTCATGGACAGTGTCCTGGAGCTTCAGACTCTGGGTCAGCGATACAACTGGGGAGGATGACCATTACCTCGCCCAGGCGGCCTCACCTGCGATGCTGAACAGAGGCCTTGTGGGGGGATGGGAAGATTGGAAGGGAGGGACAAGGAAAAGGGAAGGAAGTGACCGTGGCCTTAAGTTAGGTACCATCCCGGCATTTGCCTGGAGGATAAGTAGGAAACCACGGAAAACCACTTCGAGGATGTTTGAGAGGGAATCGAACACCCCTTTACTCAGCTGACCTCCCGAGGCTGAGTGGACCCCGTTCCATCCCTCGTACCACGTTTCAAATTTCGTTGCAAAGCCAGGAATCGACCCCGGGCCTCCGGGGGTGGCAGCTCGTCACACCAACCGTTACACCAGAGAGGCGGACGAAATACGCTTGTACTGAGGACAAGAGAAAATTTATTGTTTATATTTTGTATTCCAATGTACAATATTTGTAGCTGGCTGTTTGTTCTGGTACCTAAAGTCAATAAAGGAAAAAGTATTATTTCTTCGTAACGACTTGTTTGACTCTTTCCCTCAGTGGACGGTAAAATAAATCCCCAGTATATCTCTTCTGTTGTCTATTGTAAGACGACTTCAAGTGATAATGCCCAGAGGGACCCCCAACTAGAGAGTGTGGGCTGGTGACGATTTTTGGCTGCTGTTAAAGATGGCATTACTTTCACTTACACGTACCAGGGTCTTCAAATCCGTCCTTCCTATTCAACCTTTCCTGACTAAATCTAGTTGAAAAGATATTAGGTTCGTGAGGCTTCGGAAGTCTTGCATTTACGTGCACTCCTTTTTGCAGAACCCCCAATTTTCTAGGAATATAGAACTTCTTCGTTTTTAACATGGTTATGTTTGTGGACTGGGTGTCTATTTGGAATTAGTGTCATCAATTTTGCATGGACAGGAAACTGGCACTGTGATACCCAGGCAACCAATGTTCGTCATCGTCTTCCTCACGTTATTACCGTACTTTGCTATCTATATGCAGCAGGTAGAAATGGCAGGTGAGGCTGCCTGGGAGAGGTACTGTTCATCCTCCACAGTTGTATCCCCTGACCCAGAGTCTGAAGCTCCAAGACACTGCCCTTGAGGCGGTGGAGGTGGGATCCTTCGCTAAGTCCGAGGGAAAAACCAACTTTGGAGGGTAAACAGATTAAGAGAAGAGATAAATTATGGTTTCCTTCTATGAACTTAATTTTTGATATAAAGGCCAAAGGCAGGCATTTATTCAAGTGGACGCACATGTTTCCCCTAGGGCACAGTCACTGGATTGTCCTAAATAGGAGGCCTAGTAGCCGCCAGCGTCTTGGAAAGGTGTAGCTCTCCAGCTGATGAACCCACTGATACACTGGGGCAAAACGCTGGTGATTTCGATATTGAAAACTTCTAAAGAGCTTATATGCTTTTAACATTTGCAATTTGCTTTTATTTAACGTTTCCTGCTGTGAACCTAATTTTTGGAATAAAATCTTCGTTATCGTCATTATCTTTATATATACATGTACAAAAATAGTTCGTGTCTTTCATATACGGAAATGGTCTGCTCATGAAGTTAACTGTTCTTAGTTATAATTTTGTATGCATTGTTCGGTTAAAACCACTAGTCTTCATTTCTTTCTAACGATCATTTCCATGTCGGTAATATCTTAAGATACTATCGATACCACAAATATGATGAAAACCTACATTACAGTCATTGACTGGGTCAGGGATTGAATGAATGATGGCGAGGATAGGAATTGTGCCGGCTGCCGCGGCGTGTCGCACCCCTCTGGGGAAATGTTTAATGAATGACAGATGGAATGAAATGATAGTGGAGAATGTTACTGGAATGAAGGATGACAGGGAAAACCGGAATACCCAGAGAAAAACCTGTCCAACCTCCGCTTTTTTTTCAGCACAAATCTCATATGGAGTGACTGGGATTCGAATATCGATACCACAAATATATCGGAACAACATATCGTAATTGAATTATTGAATATTGATATAAATTATTTACTCGTAGACACTACATCTTTATTACAACGTCACGTTACACTTCTGCGCAGTTACGTTGCTTGAAAATGATTCATATACGTTCACAAACTATCATCACTAGATATCGTAAATGACTCACTTGTGTAGTAGACCTTCTCTAAACGATAAATGATTACACTCAGGAAAAATGTTACTGACGTCAGTTTGGTGGTTAATCATTGCATAGCCCTATCTTAGCACAATTTTCTCCAACTGCAACGCGACTTTTTATGGTAATTGGGTAGTTTACCTTAGCAGGGTTCCTCACCTTATCTTCCTTAAGTGGATAAGCAACAGGTATTTAAAGTCTACTAGAATGTTAGTTTGTCATAGTTCTCAGACATTATTTATCAACATGTATCGTGCTCTACTTCTCCTAGTAATATTGGCCACCATCTGTGTGTCTTCCTATGCTCGTCACGTAAGTTACATACACATTTTCAAGGAACGTAATGTAAAATCTAAAGGTGAGAAAATATCTGTACTCAAACAAGCTATATTCCTGTTAATTATTTCCGTTTCTTGATTTGGTACGTAAACAGACATTTTGCTCTTTCAAGAAGCACAATAATAGGCCTAAGGTTGAGCGCTGGCATTCTGACTGACTCACGGCTGCCAGGTTCAATCTCAGCTCATTCTAGCGGTATTTAAACGTGCTCAAAATTCTGTCATATTAGCGTTTCCCTAAACCGTAAAATTGGGACGAAAAACAAATTATTGTTATTAGCTCGTCTCTGTGGTGTAGTGGTTAGTGTGATTAGTTGCCACACCCGGAGGCACGGGTTCACTTCCCGGCACTGTCACGAAATTTGAAATTTGGTACGAGGGCTGGAACGGGGTCCAACCAGCCTCGGGAGATCAACTGAGTAGGAGTTCGAGTTCTGCCTCAGCCATCCTCGAAGTGTTTTCCCGTGGTTTCCCACTTCTCCTCCAGGCAAATGCCGGGATGATACCTAACTTAAGAACACGACCGCTTTCTTCCCTCTTCCTTGTCTATCCCTTCCCATCTTCCCTCCCACACCCACCCACCGCAAGGCCCCTGTTCAGCGCAGCAAGTGAGGCAGCAGGGCGAGGTATTGGTCCTCTTCCACAGTTGTATGGCCCCGACCCAATTTATCACGCTCCAGGACACTGCTCTTATGGCGGTAGAAGTGGGATCGCTCGCTGAGTCCGAGGAATAAACCAATCCTGGAAGGTAAAGGGATTATAATAATAATAATTATTATTATTATTATTCCTGTTTGTTCTGTGCGCATCTCCTACTATGGCCATCTCTGATAGCAACTCAGAACTTTTGAACTGTTGTCAAAGCTTTCCGCCGATCGTTAGGTGGCTATAACGTAGTAGATGCTGGAATGAAATCTGGAGGGTCAAGCCCAAACTAAATGCTGAAATTGGTGAAACTTTCGTTACACTCATGTTATATTTTGTGTTTCCAAAGTTGCCTACTATACCCCTGACGCCCCCTTCCATTCTACCAGCCTATCAAGACCTAGAAAGTTAAATTATTTACCAACCATGGACGTGATTTGTAAGTTGTGGGCGACCAATCATATCCTTGGATTGTAAAGATCTAAATGTTTCTCCCTTCCTCCCTTTATTAGGGAGCGATTTTTAGGCCCCGCGTCTTCTCTAGCTAGTGCGGTACTATGAGCGTATTTAAGGAGGGTTGAGCTCGGCTCCCGTGCGAGCTGAGGAAGGAAGGGTTACGGTCTGAAGGAGGTCCAAAACTAAAGGGTGTGGGATTATTAATCTAAATAAGTGACTGTTCCGGCGTGTGAAGTACGGGAAAGACTTCAGCGGTTTTTCGTGAAGTATGTAATAGTTAGGATTTTAATTTCGAGTAATGTAGAGAATTCTGCACAGCTTTCGGACTTAAAATTGTATTCCCGACTGGAAAATTAATCAAATGTAAGGTAGCATGAGTGGTTACCCTCGAAATCCTCCTGTTCTATTCGAATCGGGTGACTAAAAATGTGTAAATTCATAATTCTGAAGTCTGTTGCCAGTCTTAAAAGTTCTTCCCCTTTTAGTCACCTTCTAGCATGGGATTAGCATCTGTTTCTTTGGCCCTTAAGCCTGCTTAGGGTTTTCTTCCTCGTATTTGTTGGAGTGCTTGTTTTCTGCCTGCATTTTCTCCTTTTAGTCCGGCCTTTAGTAAATACACCCTTTCTCGTTTGTAGTGGTCGCGTAGTACGGGTCATATGTCTCTGCATGTACTTGTTTGTTGAGGGTAATGTTAACTTTAAATAATTTATAGTATTGCCCAACACAGGCATTCTTGGTGCTATGTGTCACCGGGTAGTAACTGTTCAATTAGAAGTGTACCAAGAGACATGCTCTATTTTCCACTAAGTAATTCTATTTAAATAGTGGATAACCTTTGTTAGTACGGATTTGTACTCTGCTTATTGTACCGGTAAAGAGATAATATGTTCATCTAGTCTATTATATAAGAGATGGGAATTCCTTCACTGATGTTCGTACTAGCCTGAAATATACGCAATTTATTGTAACTGTTTAGAGCTTACGAACTGTTTTTCATGTGTGCAGAGCTGAAGAGGTCAGTTATATTGTTAACTATCATTTTTTGAGCAGCTATGCCCTTTTTTACTGTTATTCATTGGCAAAGAATTATTTTAATCAATCCGCAAAGAAATAAATCAAATTTCTCGAATCTCGTTAGGGTAACTTGTAATATAATTTGTTCACTCTCCAGACATTCACCCCACACGCTTCCTTCATTCCTCCTGCTGACCATGGAAAACACTATAATAATAATAATAATAATAATAATAATAATAATAATAATAATAATAATAATAATAATAATAATAATAATAATAATAATTGTACCGGGCGGTACACCTCTACGACGCAAGTTCAAATCTTGCGCCAATTTAAACTACTCTACAGGAGAAACACTGAACTTTAAAAACAGAACTAACTCTACTGTTTATCAGAAGATGTCACTGTGTTTTCAATTTGTTTTTGGTTTTCATTAATCAAGAAGTATAGACATTCTCTAACATATGTCTCTACCAAAAACTATGCTAATGCACTCTGGCGCAATGGAATGAACCCTCTGGAAGAAATTTTTTATTCATAAGTTTTGTCTTTACTAAATTTTGTTCTGTCATTTGTGGGTTGGCAATATTAATCCTTTCTTTCCGCCTGTTTTGAATGTAGCCAATCAGGAATTTCTGTAATTAATTTTCCACCAATAAGGTGTTTCTTCCTCGAGTTGTATGAAGGTTTAGCTGTCAACCAATAAAATTGAGGGGGTGTGTCTACTCATTCCTGAAAGGCCTCGAATTTTCCACGAGGGTATAAAAACTGCTGATTTTCTTGTCTCGGGGCCACTAGTATAACATCTTATTTAGTGTGTGAATATGTAGCAGGGGGCGGGAAGCGCCTCTTTCTTCAGACAGCAGCTCTTCAACAAGGTAATGGCCTTTTAACATCTTTATTTCTGGCTAGCTCAGCAGTTTAACTCTAGGGGAAGGTTCGAAACCTTTAATATGTAACCTACCACTTTAAAATGTAAATTCCTCCTCTGTCTATGTAAAAACTACAAATCTCTTTAACTGTAAAGCGGAGATAGAGAGTGCTTTACCCTGTCGAGCTCCCCTTCATTTGAAGTTGAGGTGACTACGTTTTCATAACCGTTTCTTCTCTTCATTAATGTATTAAAGTTTTCTCATACGAGTCACCTCCCTAGCTTGGGATTAGCCCCTGTGTATCGGCCTAGAGCCACTTAGGTTTTAAAATGTATATTTAGGAGTGCAAGTTCACGCCTCCATCCTTTTGGTTTTGGGCCATTTAAATTAACCTAGTTTTCACACACTAAGGCCCAGTAGATTGGGTACGAGATACCCCTGTTTCTTTATAATGCCGTGATGGCAGTTTGTGTAATGGTCTGTTGTGGCCTTTGATAGGCTTGTAAAATTGAGAGCAGGTCCGCTCTTTCTGGCATTTTCTAGTATTATTAAGCGGGAGCAAGGGCTCGGAGGTAATTAAGGGTTTCCTGCCCGTTGGTATTTTGTGATTGTGAGCTGAGAGCTCAAGGATTGATGAATTTGGGCCCGTAGCCCATAATTTGTAAAGACTACTTAACTGGTGCTTTTCTTGTAAAGCGGCATTGTACCTGATCTTCTTTGTTATTTCCCCTAGTGGAAACTGGTTTAATTTTTCTCCTATCTTGGACTTCTTGATTGTGTACCTGATTTAACTTGTTGTTATTTGTTATACGCTCAAATTCTATGTTACCATTGTTAAGTTTTGAAAATATAACCTTTATTGAAATTTTAATTCATCGTTCGAACTTATAGTTAGACCTATTCCAGCCCGCACCTTCTTTCACCTCTGACTTCCACGGATAACTCCGTAACAATAATAATAATAATAATAATAATAATAATAATAATAATAATAATAATAATAATAATAATAATAATAATAATAATAGGGTTTGTCCGGAAAGTTCTGAATGTTTCCTTCAGTTTACTGTTTTAGCGCTTCATGTGGACCCAAACTGTTTTTACAGAGTTGATATGTTGTAACCACCAGGAGACTTGGCAATTAATTGGAAGGCCGTATATTCATGAATGGCTGTCTGTGTTTGGCTAGTTAGTACAACTAGCTCTTGTCTGCTCTGATGATTTCTAGGAAATACTGAAATGTAAAGTAAAGTCACATTGTCTGAGATGTACTCCTATAGAAACAGACTATCGATTGAGCTGTGTAGTAGAACTAGTTAGAAGTTCGAAATTCAACAACAGACCGCAAAACTAACGAACAAAATGGATATTGATTTCCCATAAATCAACGAGAGGTCTCATCGTCCCTATTGAGCTCCACGAGATCTACTGGGATCTTTCCGTAAACCCTTCATGAAGCCTAGGAATACGGCTGAGGATTGCCCTACGCAGTATATCTGTAGGGGGTGTAAGTCGGGCTCTTGGCAAATTGTATGAGATACAGGTTTGTTCCGAGGATTTACATTCATGTCTGCACTGTACTTAAAATAGACTAATTTTTTGAGGTGGTATAAAGGGCATTGTACAGGGTCCCTCTTAGAAACCCACAACGAACGCACGAGGTTTGTACTCTGCGGTACGGTAGTTGCCTCAGATGAACTCAGTATGACGCGCGCGGCCACCCCTGCATCAAGCGTATATACAACCTAATATGAAATCTTACCTTATAAGAGATGCTGAACGTGTCGTCCTTTCTGGGTTATACAGGCACTGAATCTTGTAACCATATTCAGGCTGACGAGAGTGTGTTTTGCCACTGTGCTAATTTTGATTTCATTGGTAATGGTCTTTTTTCTGTACCTCCAATGTGTGAGGATTTGTTCCATGCACTTTTTCTTTCAGTTTACCCAACGAGTAAGAAATCACACACTGTTAGATATGGATAACGAGGGGCAAACAGACCAGCACTGATCACGCTGTATGCAAACACTTCCGAGATTGTTAGAAGAGAATCTTCTGCTGTATGAGCAGGGGCTGAATCTTGTTGAAACCACCCACGCAATTGTTCTTCTTCCGTTAATTGATGGAACAACGGAGTTAAAATATCATCTTGGTACCTCTATGTATTTACTGTCGTCTCGAAAATAATAGGCCCAGTTATTCGTATTGCACTAACAGCACACCAAACACTAATCATCCTATCATAATGAGGGGCTTCATAAACACCATTAGTATTTTCTCCACACCAATAGCGAGAGTTATGACTGTTCACACGGCCATTAAGATGAAATCAGAACGTTTACATACGAAAATACGGTGTTGCAATGATAACTGTCTCGCCGTGTTAACAGCTAAGATTCAGACTGGCGACTGATGCTTGCCGGGTCGAACACGTGCAGGCTGCTTGCAAGGTGAGAATGTGCTCTAGAAGGCTGTGGTGTGTACTCCTTCGTTTTATATAACATCTATGATTCATATGGCAGGAGAAGGGTGATCTCAGATCCATAACAGTTTGCTGTTTGTGTACATCTGTGAGTATTTTCTGTAATTCCTGAATATAAAGCAGATACTTACTGGAACAGTTCCTTAACATTATCATTGAGGCAGTAATCCTAACCGGAAAAGAAAAATGAAAATCGGTTTCCATACCTTCCGTGATCTCAAAAGATTTGTCATTTTGTTCAAACGCTTACAATTTCCAGTGAGATTAGCTTATAGTGCGACTGGCAGCATGGCTCTGTGTCAAACGTTCCACTATTACGGTAACAATCTGAAAGATTCTTGTTGCTCTCAAGGCTCCATCTTTCTGATTGGATGGTGCCTTCTGAATCTCCATCCTCTGGTCATCATTTGGAATGGACAACCTGGAAGGCACTGAATCGTTTGAGGAGTGGAGTAGGTAAATCCAAGGATAACCTAAAAAGATGGGGTTATCTGAAAGATCAGTCAGACTTCTGCGATTGTGGGGAGCAACTAACTACCCAACACCTGTATGACTGTCAGTCCTGCCCTGTTCGTTGTACACTTCAAGACTTGATTCAAGCCACTGAAGAGGGAATTTCTGTTGCCCATTTCTGGGCAGACATTGTGTGAAACATGTTTTGTGACATGAAATGTATTTTGTTTTATTTGTATATAATACCTTATTTATATTTTTAAGTTTCTCAACACTCTGACACGAAATAAAATACTCACAAGGCTTTCTCAAGTAGAAAATCTATTTGTGCATGCGCCAGACAACAAGACGTAAATTATAGTGTATAAGAATGTATTTTTATGAACTTACTTAGTATGTAAGATATTTATGTGCCCCGCAAAAATAATAAAAATAAAACAAGCAACTGGAGGAGCACGATTTTTTATGTACGTTGACTGTATTATAAAAGGTGGTGGGAAACAACTGTCTAAGCCACGTGCAGATTAAACAACACCCCCTCACAAAGCCCATTTGAATCCGCCCGTGAAGCAATCTGATTGGCTAATTTCTTCAGCTGATAAAATGACAACGGAGCGAGATATCAAATTATTTCTTCTAAAATTTCGAGTAATGTAGGGCCTTCTGCACAGGTTTTTTTATTGACGATGTCTTACAAATATTTCAAAACAAGTAAACTCTAGGTAGATTTAAACTTAAACAAGTTACACAAACTTCTTATTGTTTTTCTTTTTGTTTGAAAAAAATAAATTAAAAAGTATAGGATAATTCCGCAAACAGAACGTTGATAAGTTTGCATCTAAACAAATTAAAATTTAACACAGGAGAACATTAAGTTTTTCACAGCAGAATAAGAGCTTGCATCCGGGAGATAGTAGGTTCGAATCCCACTATCGGCAGCCCTGAAAATGATTTCTCGTGGTTTCCCATTTTCACACCAGCCAAATGCTGGGGCTGTACCTTAATTAAGGCCACGGCCGCTTCCTTCCAACTCCTAAGCCTTTCCTATCCCATCGTGGCCATGAGACCTATCTGTGTCGGTGCGACGTAAAGTCCCTAGCAAAAAAAAAAATCACTTTTTCCTTTTGCCCACTAGGAGCAAACGAAGTTATTCCAGTCATCATCATTCTTCAAATCATTTAACACTACACAATTATACTAACACAAAACACTTCATATTAACATAAAATTGACAGATGTTACACAAAACACAGCAAGGCACTCAGAATTTTAAAAATGTGTTCCAAATGCTTCTTGAAGACACTTCTGTCTGACCATCTTCCAGCGTTCTTTCCTGAGATGATCCAGAAATTCAGGTAAAGTCACACTTGTATGCTGAGGGTACGCCTTGATATTGTAGTGAATGGCTCCAGCTATTATCCATATGCAAGCGTTTCCTCACTCGTTCTGTGCGTGATTTAGTTCCAGATTCAGTATCTCCCTCACTCTGTCACTGGTTGTTGTTGTCCCAGATATCCTGTAGATAGCGTTTAGTGTCCATCTCCAAACAAGTGCCGCATTGCCGCATGTGGTAACTCGATGCACGAGACTGTCCGTCTGATGACATACCAGGCATTTGTCATCAGATACTTGTCCATGCCGTTTCAATTTCTCACCCGTCGGGATGATTTCATTTGTGTATATGTAGAGCGATACCCTCCATTCAATCGGGAACCGTTTGTTCCAAATATTTTTCCAGATCTGCTTCCAGTCACGATGTTGGTATTTCTGTTGTACTATTGGAATACATTTATATTGTTTCAATCTGAAGTTTTATATATTTTTAGCTTTATCCAACTTTCCAGCTGTAATTTCTGTTTCTGGAAGTTGTAGAATGGAGAGAGTGTTCCGGAACCAGCTTCGAAATGGATATTTTTGTTTCAGGTTTGTTGTTATACACAATTTTAGCACTGCACTCTCAAATACATCTCCTCTTGAGTACAAAGCTTGAATGATATGTGACAGAAAGAGTGCTGTGCATTTCATTTCGACTGCACTTAGGCGCAAGCCACATCCTGTTCAGTCAGATGAAGTTGGTCTCTTCTTATCCTGTATTTGTAGCCTTTCCATAGATAAAATCCAATTGCCATTTCAACACGTTGACAAATGACATGTGAGGCTGGAGAAATTTGGGCAAGGGACCAGAGCTTCGACAGCGCAAACTTTTTGGAAAATGTTGAGTCGCCTTGAAAGTTCCTCCTTTAGCTGAAACCGTAGGGTGTTTAGAGCAGAAGTCCAATTAGTCTCTATCGTCTCTGAAATCTCGTTACTGAAGGTAATGCCCAATATCTTGCAGTAGTTTACAATTGGAATCCGGGAGTTGGCAAATATTTGTCGATTTTCATTCGAACCTAATAGCAACAATGAGGATTTGCTATAAATCACTTGTGCCCCTGGCACTTTACAGAAGGCCTCGGGAGTCTCTTGCGCATTATTAGCATGTTCTTCACTGGTCAACAGTAGGGTAATGTCATCCGCGTATGCACGTACTGTGAAGCATTCGTTGTTAATAGTTAGTCAGGTTAAAGAATTTTTCAAACTTTGAATCAGGGGTTCTATTGCTAAAACAAAAAGTGCAATTGATAAAGGCCATCCTTGTCTAATTGATTTGTTTATTGAAAATTTGGTTGAGAGAAATACATTAATCATAACTCGTGAGGGTGCCTTGTGGTATATGCGCTGTATTGTTTCTATGATACTGTTTGGAAATCGAAATTTTTTTACACTTTCCAAAGATAAGAGTGTACTATCCTATCGAATGCTTTGCTGAGGTCAATGCTAGCCAGTGCTCCTGAAGAACTGTCACACACTGAATGATATATGATTACATCTCGAATTGCCAGTATGTAATATGTTTTTCCCAGGTACAGTATAATGCAAACCTGTCCATTAGTAATTAATGAAAGGAGGATAGTTCTGATTCTGTTCGCTAACATCTTGGCCAGTAGTTGGTAGTCGGTATTTAATATTGTAATAGGTCTATAGTCATTGATATACGTCCAATTGGAGAGTTTGAGAGTTAGGATGATAATTCCCTCTGCAAATGTATCATAATTAATAACTTGTGTCAGGTCTTTACCGATAATGTTCCAAAATGCCTTATACCATTCATACGGGATCCCATCATAGCCTGGAGTCTTGTTTGGTGTAGTATAGTCTAACGCTCGCAGCAAGATAAGATGTGCGATATCATCTCCTTCTAGATGACCCTGGAGATGATAAAGGTGTCTGTCAATATCGAACTCTGAATTGCTGTCTTCTGGAGGAATGAGATATCAATATCATATTCCATCACGAATCAACTAAACAGCGCTTAGGTTGTAACACTTCTTGCTCCATTAATATTAAGGGTGGCGTACGTTGTAAGAGGACTCATCATAACAAGACAGAGAGGGAAAGCAAACTGTATTCATGTTTGCGTAGACGGGTTGTTGCAGAGTCAGTTAGGTACAGACGATGTAGAATTAGACCCTGTCCGCTCGGCACTCTTCTTTCTTGTATGTATACGTGGGTCCCTATGGCTTAAGGAAGTGTGTGATGATTGACTGTCCTTCAAGCTTTTGGCCGCCGTGGATGACGTATTGTGTGTTTTATTTATGTTTCTCACTCTAGGTGCGTTGTTTCTCTTTTCCAATACACTCTTCTGTTTCCACACCTTCCTCTGCCATTTCGGTATCTATTAAGTCCCTATCGGGCGTATCTACACTGACCATAAATTCGTTTTCCGTCCTAGAGGAAATCGATGCGTTGTTCGGGGTCTGGCTAAGATCCAGGATTAAGGGGGTCCTTGGAGTATCTATCAGGTAATTCACGATCTCCTGGGCAGGCGTGGAGCTTACTGTGGCGAAGGATATGGAGGGCACGTCTTTAGTGCATTAATTTGTTCATGGATTTCAGAAGGTAGCGATTTGGAAATGCTATGTTCCAACTCAGTCTTCATACGTTTATTCTGACTCTCCGTGACCGAAGGAGATTCATTCCTATCAATAGCCGGGTTGTGTTCTGTGTTTTCCTCATTGTGTATATCTGCCCACGGGGCTTGTTTACTGGCGTTGTTGTGTGGCTCGCTTAGCGAGGTTGAAACTGATATACTGGGGTCTAGTTCACTGACGGAGGAGTTAACAGGTCTGTGTGTGGCAGTGTTTATATTCCTCCTCTCTGCAAAGCGATACAGTCGTAGCGGACACTCCGGTTTCAAGTGACTGGGCGAATTACAAGCAAGGCATGTCCTAGTTTGGCCATCATAAATAACCTGTGCACGAAAGCCTTCAATATATAAGAAGGAAGGTATTGGGTCTTTTAATTCCATTCTAATAGCACGTATACCGTTGAGTACTTAGAAGGGGTATGGCTGTTACCACTCCTTTTCCCTGTGTTCTACCACTTTCCCGTATTTACTTAACGCAAATGAAATGGACTCAATAGGCACTTCCGAAGGAACATTAAGTATTCGAACATTCTTTTGTACCCTGTCAGCTGGCATCACAGTAACTTATCCTATACGACCATCACTTAACATTATTTTCTGAACCCCTGAATAGTGACATATCAAACGTTCGTAAATCACTGTTGAAATAACCGTAATATATGCTGCAGTTTAAAGATTGTCCAGCTGGATCATGGCGATTTGGTCTGATGAGAGTTTCAGCAGTGACTGGACCAATTATGTACATCCCACGCCGAAGGCTTATTCTCACGTTCAAATATGCATTTCAGAGTATTCCTCCTTGCAAATTTTGTTGCCATGATATTACTTATCTTTTCACTGTTTCACTGAAAACAATTAAACGAATTCACACAAGTAGAACTCGAAACAACTCGCAGTTTTCTTAACAAGTACACTGTTGTGACACGAGCGACTATACAGCAGGAGAATGCAGAGCAGACAACCTTCTCTCACCGCTAACCGCGGCCAACTATTTTCGGACTTAAAATTGTATTCCCCACTGGGAAATTAATCAAATGTAAGGTAGCACGAGTGGTTACCCTCGGAAACCTCCCCTTCTATTCTAATCGGGTGACTAAAAATTTGTAACTTTAATTCTGAAATCTGTTGTCAGTCTTGAATGTTCTTCCCCTTTTAGTAACCTTGTAGCACGGGATTATATCTGGTTCACGTTGTTTCTGACCACCCTGTATAGAGAAAACGGCCGGATGTACTGTTCAGATAACCCTGTGAAGCGGGTTGTCTTTAGCTAGTACATAGATAAAGATTGAATTCAAGAGAACAAATTGGAGTAAATATCCTTTTATAGGAAATAGGGATTGGAATCATTTATCAAGGGAATTGTTCAATACATTTTCAAGTTCTGCATTTTAGAAAAGTCGGGATAGACAACTGATAGGGATTCTGGCACCTGGGAGACCGTTGTAACTATATATCTGTGATGATTGGTCATCTGTTACAGCTTTACCGCATGACCTACAATAATGCAGCTATTCACCACTTTGTATTAACACTACTGTATTTAGTCTATCAAGTTTGATGGCTATATCACACGAAGAATGAGGGAATAGTGAATCAGAAAAGGAGGATGAAAGCCTAAGCCCCGAATGCCCTAATACAGCCAAGCCGGAAGAAAACAAAATGTGATGTTTTATATCAATCAATAGCAGTAACACTACTCTGACTGTTAATTGTTAGTTGAGGTGTGCTTTGTCTCTTCTGCTGCCATTCGTCTTCTACGTATGACATTATTGCTGCTGTTAGAAAAAATTACACACGACGAAGGGTATATACGACCGATCGTAGGGCAAATGTTCATAGGTACAATTTGAGTATGGTTTTGGGGTGTACAATCCACTTCCTCTTATTTTTCACAAGATTGGATACTATTACTAAAATGTTATCATTCCTCCCCTGAAGGGGGAGGCGAGCATCTTAGGCTGTGACGCCGTCTTTCAGGCCGGGAAATTTGCTACGGTGAAGGAGATGCTCGGAGAAGGGGAGGGGGTTGGCGGCCGTGGCCTATCAATCAATCAATACTGATCTGCACTTAGGGCAGTCGCGCAGGTGACAGATTCCCTATCTGTTGTTTTCCTAGCCTTTTCTTAAATGATTTCAAATTCAAATAATTGCTTTAAACCCATCCCAGAGTCTGGTTACATTTTTATTTACCGTTTTCCATCGATTATAGTTACTATTTAAAAACTGCCCCATGCCTGCTTTATCAGCCATGTGGTACTGCGTAATAGTCCTACTTTTAAGACCTTACTTTCTAAAACATTTATTTTAACTACGACAAAATCAGCGGCATGATCACTAATGTCATCTATTACTTCGTTTCCTCTATAGAGCTCATCTGGTTTTACTAGCACCACATCCAGGATATTTTTCCCTCTAGTTGGTTCCATTACTTTCTGAGTCGGCTGTCCTTCCCATATTAGCTTATGCTTTCTGTCGTTCGCATGTCCTTCCCAATTGACATTTGGTAAATTCAGATCCCGCGCTACAATCACATTCCTTTCCATGTCCTTTCCCACATAGCTGATTATCTTATCAAATAATTCTGAATCCGTGCCAGCACTACCCTTTCCCGGTCTGAACACTCAAAAGACGTCAAGTTGCCTATTATCTTTAGAAATTAGCCTTAAACCTAGAATTTCATGTTTCTCATCTTTAACTTTTTCGTAGCTTACAATAATTCTTCTTTCACCCAAATGAATACTCCCCCTCACACCATTCCTGTCCTATCTCTACGATACACTCTCCAGTTCTGTGAGAAAATTTCTGCATCCATTACATCATTTCTCAGCCATTATTCAACTCCTATTACAATATCTGGTATGTATATATCTATTAAATGACTTAATTCGTTTCCTTTCTATACAATACTTCTACAGTTCAATAACATTTTTATGTCATCCCTACTTGACTTTCAAATCTCTGTACCCTTATAACTGCTCCCTAGACAATCCCGTTTCCCTGAATGTATCTCCCTATTACTCTTCCGAACAAATTTCCTAACTTATACGTACCACTGCGGTTTAAGTGAAGGCCATCTGAGCGCAGATTCCTATCTCCGACCCACCCATTAGGATCTAGACATTTCAGTCCCAGTTTCCCACATGCTCACTCGATAGTCTCATTTAAGTCCGCAATCTCCCTCCAGTCAGAATCGCCCCGACACAGAATTCCACTGATGAGAATCTCCGCTTCCTTAAACTTCACCCGTGCTGCATTTATCGGATCCCACACATCCCCAACTATGTTGGTACTTATATCAGCTTGCCTTACATTGTTGGTACCAACGTGAAACACTACCACCTTTTCCTTCTCCTCCTCGCTCTGTTCTACTTTCCTCAATATCTGCCTCAACCTAATTCCTGGATAACACTCTACCGTGGTTCCCTTTCCTCCACACACTTTCCTCACATATCGAACGATGGAATCCTCCATGACCAGAGCCTCAACCCTACCCACATCATTTGATTGCCTCCCGTCCTGGTCAGCCCTGTCTTTTCTGATAGCTGAAGAAGCTACTTCCTCCTCCCTTTTCTCCTTTCCATGACCCTGTTCCACCTATCTTTTCCTATCCTCTACTCCACATTTCCCTTTCTTATCTTTTCCCTTCCTCCTACTTCCACACATCTCAGCAACAGTTCCCTGTTCCTCATATTAACTCTGTTGCTCTACCTGGAGTGGCTCGTACCGATTTCGCAGGGCCTGTCCCAGCATTCGCCTTAGTGCAGGAGAATGGAAAACCACAGAAAACCATTTTCAGGACAGTCGACAGTTGGGGACAGTCGTGAGGTCCAACCCTGTCCCGTCTCCCGAATGCTGAGGCGTAGAGCCACGGTAGAGCCGTAGACACACCTCCTCTGCTCGGTTGGCCGGTCAGAGTGTAGAGCTATTTGACAACGGGCCAGCCATGGCCACTTGAGGGCCGAGACCCACTCCGCATCTACCGACCGGATTGGATACGCCCTCTGTGTGAATATATATTTACCTATTGCAGTCTTGCTGTGCGTGTTTTTTAACTATATTTTTTGAGGAGACTAGTGTAATTCAAATCAAATTCTGTTGTAAAATGATTAACAAAAAGGAAACGTAAATAAATAAATATTGTATATGTTTTTCAGGGTAATGCAGTTCGACAAAAAGAGCTGGGAGGTCAATATTCAAGTGGACATGGAAATCCATACGGATCAAGTAATTTCGGACCTACGTTTGGAGGAGTAGGTGGACATGGATATCCAGGTTTCGGGCCTGGGTTGGGAGGAGTAGGTGGGTATGGCGGACGCTAGTAAGTGATCTGATGTGATCGTCGGAAATGGGAACCTTACAGGCAAGTAGAATATTATTTTATTATTTATTTTAATGGCATATTTAACATTTTCAGTCATAACAAGCATAGGGATTTACCAATAGGTTTTTACCTCAGCTTTTCTTCTGATCATAGCTCCAATTTTCGCTTGGGCAACTTATTTTATGTTACTGCGGTTGTTTTTCGGTTCCAATGGCTTGTAAAATATAATTCAATAACCCTGTATAATTTTTTTATTTATGTTCTGTCTTAAAACCCATAAAGTCGTTGTGCAATAGTATTGTAATTTATGAAGTTCGGGTGCTATTGAAAAGTCATATTTCTTTCCTGATGTCATTTTAACCTAACCCTGAAATATAGTTATGAGTGGCGGGTCTCTGACCCCATTTAAAGGTATTTTATGTTGCATATAAATGCATATTTTGGGCCATTTTTACTGTTTTGATCGTTGTTTGGTCATTTATTGACATACTGTAAGCTCATATTTGGTTATATTTTAAGAATTTTTGTTTAAATTGAGGCGTTGTTTTCAGCAAGGTACGTGTTATCTGCGCAGAGTTTGAAACGAAGGATATCAAAATACTGTAGTATTTTTCTTTCGTTTTCCGAAACATACAGGCCGCAGGTTTAGAGGAGGTGATTCCGAGAATGTGATGCTGTACGGACGCAGGCTGAATGCATGCTAATACTTCATTTATTTGGTCCTGCTTTACGAAAAGAGAGTGACAACTGCATATCAGGGCTATGCTACTGAATAAATGTATAAAGTTTTAATGTACCTAGAGTTCGAGGGCGAATCAAAACGTAAGTAACACTTCCAAGTTTTGGCCATTTACTAAACCACCTACACATAGGAAACACGTTATGACAACATACAATGTGAGTTCATTTTTTCCACATAGTCCCCAAGAGACTGTAAATATTTTTCGGAACGGTCAACCATCTTTTCAATTCCGGATGCGTAGTAATCCCCTCCAGCGCTATGTAACCATCTGGAGACAGCTGTTTATACCTCCTCATCCTTTTCTACCTTACCGAACATATGATAATCGCATGGAAAATTGCACGATTAGTCCGGTTAAATAATTTTTCAAACTTTGAATCAGGGGTTCTTTTGCTAAAACAAAAAGTGGCATTGATAATGGCTATCCTTGTCTAATTGATTTGTTTATTGAAAATTTGGCTGAGAGAAATCCATTAATCATAACTCGTGAGGATACCTTGTGCTATAAGCGCTTTATTGTTTCTATGATACTGTTTGAAAATCGAAACTTTTTAACACTTTCCAAAGATAAGTGTGTATTATCCTATCGAATGCTTTGCTGAGGTCAATGCTAGCCAGTGCTCCTGAAGCATTGTCACACACTGAATGATATATGATTACATCTCGAATTGCCAGTAGATTATGTAATATGTTGTGTGCATACCTGTCCATTAGTAATTAATGAAGGGAGGATAGTTCTGATTCTGTTCACTAAAATCTTGGCCAGTAGTTGATAGTCGCACGATAACTCAAACACTTCACACGGCCCGCAAAACTTCCGAACTGCTGCAGCGATCCAAGTAGGAGTGGCAACATCCTCCGTACAGTCCATATTTAGCGTCATGCGATTATAATGTGTTCGGTAAGCTGGAAAAGGCTCTCGGTGGACGACGATTCCGAAATTTCTTTAGGTCATAAACTTCCGAACTCTAGTAGTTAATTATGACCCGCCTGCGAAGAGAATGTCCCACACTTAAATACAACCCTGGTAATCACATGGAGCTGAATTGAAAAGCTATGGAAGAACATTTTAGGATAACTGAGGATAGGAGCTCAGTTGTTTTTCTGTGGCTGACTTTTCCTGAGTCAGACCTCAAAGGTCAGTGTTAAATTATTGGTCAGGCCGGGAAGCATCAGTGCCTACTTTTACTTTTGTTAGTGTTTACCGTCACACTGGCAGTTAGCGGTTTTCGGCGCTGCTAGGATAAGAAAAGTGGTGACTGTAGCCATGCATTTACCTCATATGAAAGCGGTAAACTACAAAAAACTATCTCGAAGATTGCCGATATTGTCATTCGAATTCTTTGATTGATTTGACTCTATTCAATTTGAATGCATGCTTATTTCATTGTTTCGTTTTACCCCACCACATGGCAGAGAATCGGAACTCTGGTGGTGATTTATAGCTGAGTTTTAATTTAGTTTGGTAAATATAAAATGTGTCACCAGAGATCTTATACGTGCCCATACTGTACGACATGGCGAGCCGAATGGACATTTATTCCGCCCGTCAAACGTCCGAATTCCTATACCTGATTTGAATCCACGATCTTAGAATCTGGAGGTTGACACTCTACCACTGATCCAATGAATGGATTTAAAATTTGAAGGAAATAAACACAAATGTTTTTTATTAAACTGAAATATAAATCAATACACCAAACGGGAACAGTAGTCCCTGAATAACAGCACACTTGAAATGTAAAAGTACCGAACGAGTCCACCCTCACCCATAAAGCAAACAGTAGTCTCTTAAAGCAAACTCGTGTCCTCGATCCGAAATGTTGCAGCTATTTTAAGGCACACCCAAATTGATGGCGAGCTGCATGTATCTTTTTCACCAAATACCAGCCCTCCTGCCGATCTTAAAACTTCTGAGAGTACCGGCAATCGAACCTGCTACTCTACCAGGGTGGACGATTGAAGGTCAAAGAGGCGGAAAGAGAAATCTGAAGAACGTACAACAGTTTTAAAAATCCAAAATCCTTAAAAGAAGCAATCGTCCAAAACCATTCTTGAGTATCGTGTGCATGTATAATGGAAAGGTTCAAACAAATGATAAACTAAGACGCACATAGAAAGGTGGAAACATGAAATGAACACATCATAGGATATAAACAGTGACACGCCAGTGTGAGAAGCGGGAACAACAGGAAGAGTGACAAGGACAAAAGCATGGAATCATAAGTGACAGAGGAAAATATCCACATCTTACGACTTTGTCGTCATCAAAATGCATTCTCTCCACATCTATCCCAGGAATGATAATAGTGACTGACCTGACAAGAGTAAGTGGGAGAATGCCAGGATCAGCTAGGTGCCCCATAGTCTCTTATCCATACTTCCAATATGAGAGCCCTAAAGGGCCCATATCCATTTCTCCTCAAGCCTGATTCGCTCATTTATGGTTGCGTTTCTTCATCAGAAGTTGGGGTAGCAACACTCTCTGAGGGGCTGACAGATTTTCAGTTGTAATCCTGGAACTACTGGATAAAATGAAAGACGTGGAGAGAGCTCATCTATTTGAGAACAGCAGTGTGATTGATAAGTTGTGGAGATCGTCGTCGTCTCTTTGTGCTTTCATGTTTGTCGTAGTTTCCTTTTCTTATTGCTCGCTCTCTTATCACATTCACGTGCCACTGAGTTATCTTAATATGGTTTCCTTTTAATGTCCCTGTTCTCTATACGTGACTAGGTTTATACAGCGATGAGCCATTCCATTATCACCACCCCAAACCAGAATATTTAGAGAGGTTGGAGCGGGGAGAGTAACACGTGACGTGCTGGTAGCATGGAATATGTAGGAAAGGTCTACAGTCTGGCTGTTAGTGGCGTCTACGCCATCAGAATGGAGAAATCGGAGGATCTCTTCGTGTTTGATAGAAGGAAAATTGTGATGGTACGGCGCCTTCTTACCAGCATCTGTGTAACGGCACGTGCTTTTGGGAGCACGTATCGAAACTGGTGCAACATTTGGCAAACAACGACGCATCGTCCAGCCAGGTGTTGACACCGGATCATTGATGTTAGTGTCCAGACGAGGCTCTTGCGTATTGTTCCAAGTGACCTATGGACCACAGTTCTAGAAATCGCCAACAGGTACAACGGTGAAGACCAGGCCAATGTTTAAGAGCACACGGGTCATCGAATACTGCTGCGCATGTGACTGTAGAGGTGGGATTTCGACGTTACTAGGAACCAAGTCCATCGGTACATGCCAACAGTATTCCCTTCTGACGGTGACGGTTACTTCCAACACACAATACTACACTGCCAGGACTGTGAAGGACTGGTACGTGATAGTGAATTTGCCATAATGACGTGATTGGACTTGGAGAAGCGGGTTTGTGGCACATCACCATTACCATTGCCCAGCACTGTACACCAACTGGAGGACCTGCTGTTACGCTTTTCGTAACAAATGAACCAGGATGCCACCACCTAGGTGAATCGATGCCTTTCCCAGTGACCGCGGTTTCGCGTGATAAACGTGGTCCTATATCGTATCAAGTAGGTGGTCATAAAACTCTGGCTTTTCGGTGAAAAGTTTATGCCATGACTGATGATAAGCGTTTTGGTCATTGTAAAGTGGATTCATGTGCCTCTAATAATTTCCAGGAAGACATCTCGGAAGACAGTCAGTTCAATGCTCAGTTAGACTTTCTCGTCTGTTTCCCGGCTCAGTAGAGTCAATGCATCTCTCAACACACTCGGGATGAGGTGGGAGAGATTCGAATCCTAATCCTGAAGATGTCTTCATCTTAGGCTATTGCGTCATATAAGCAGACATTATCAAACATTTTCTTCTATTTAATAACTGCATAAATTTAATATGACATTATACCGACGTGTAATATATTTCTATACTCTTAGGATGTTCACCCTTGTTGTCTCTTCCCAGCAGTGTTCCTGGTTGTGATTCTTTTAACCCGGCACCGGGTGCGTGGTGAGGGAATCCCTCATTCTTTGATTTCGTCAAATTCTACTGCATAATGGTTTTGCACAAGTGTATTCTAGGTATTCAAATTTCACTGTTTTCCGCATCATTCTGCAACTGTTGCATGTTGCTGAAGGTTCGTTATATTCGTTTGCGGTGCTTTCTTGTAATCCTTGCAATTCAGTGAGATTTTCCCTCACCGTGCGCCTCGTTACGTTGGTATTTCTGACGTTGTTGAATACTGTAAATATATTGACTGTAATAGAATATATTGAATTATGGGTGACGAGAACGCACGGAAACTGTTGCAGTGTATAGATCAAGTGGAGAACGTTATGAACAGGGTGGAGGAAGCAGGTGATATAATTGACAGCTGCAGTGATAATGTTAAAAATATTGTACAAAATAGTGAAAACGAGCTTTCTGGAATTAAAACTGAGGCCATTGTTGCAAATTCTGACCAAGTGTTACAAAATAGACCCATATATAAAGGGAGTGTACTTGGGATGCACACTGCAGAAACACGGCACATCAAACTAGCCATAAGAATCTCGTGAGACATCTACCAGGTGCCAGAGGACAAGCATAGACTTTAAATTCGGCAACGGAAGCATAATATTTGTTTCTCTCTGAAGACACTATACAAAGTTTGTGCACTTAGTACGTGCTCCCTTACCTTGTGCATATTTCATCGCTCCGTTCCTGTAGACATTATACTGCTCTGCTTTCGTTCCGTCTGCTTGCTACTCTCCCTCACTACTGCTTGGGCTCTCGCCCCTCTCGGCGCCACATCTTGACGTCATCTGTCTCCAGTACTTTCTAGGCCTGCCTTCCCTGGCCTATATAACTCGCCGCCTCCCTTCAAGTGTGCTTTGCATATTGTAATAAGCAGTGGGAACTTGTACTTTCCGCACGGCTGGTCCGTGCTGATTTTTACCTCACTTAAATCTTCTTTTTCAGACCGGGTGAGCAGACTTATTATTATTATTATTATTATTATTATTATTATTATTATTATTATTATTATTATTATTATTATTATTATTATTATTATTATTATTATTATTATTATTATTATGGTTTCATATTTGCCCTTTTCTTGCCTCGATAGGCCTTGCCACTATTTTTGGCTCTGAACTTTAGTCCCTTCAGGACTCAACAAATTTATGGTGCACTAACTCTCACTTCTGTGACCTATTGTCTGAGTGTGAAGGAAAAGGAGTTGTGGATCAGCAACCTTATAAGTGACCTGGAACCTTTTTGTGCCGTGTTGTGAACGATGTATTCCATCATTTTGAACTGAGACTTTGCAGCCTGATCCCTACCTATTCTTCCATTCCCGTTCTTTCGCCTTCTTATTTTTTTCTTTTACTGGTGTTTTCCCTCTACCTTTCCTCCCTCATTTCCTTCTATGTTACATTATGAATATTTTAAAAGCTATTCAATGGTAAAATCGTGGTCTGCGAATCAGATAGTATACCTTCTCTGGCTTGTGAAACATTCTATCCTCTCCTATTTGAAGTGAAGTGTGTTGATCTTTGGGGGATAAAATGTTGTTTTACTTGGCCTCCTAATACCTTAGGGAATGTTCCATTCTACTTGTGTAAAATTGATCATGCTTTCCCAAAATTTCTTCGTGGTACAATTTTTCATGACTTCAACTCACGTAAAAATCCTTCTGATCTAGTTATTTTGTATTTTAACCCCCAAAAAATAATAATAACTTTTGTTTGATCGTCTGATATTCCCATTTTTCTTGTACCTGTGTATACCAAGGACATCTATTTTATTCACTCTTGTATAACACATGTTGTCTTTCTTTCTTGATGTTATTATAATGCAATTTGTTACTTGTAACCTGTCATTTCGGGTGTTGTCATTCTTGTACCCCCTCCCATTTATTCTAAGTGTCCCTACCACGGAACACCTCTTGGGAAAAGGCCCAAAATATATTCTGTGCGTTACTCCGCTGATGTCTTGCGATATATATTTATTGCTTGATGTTGCTTGATCACGATAATCGGACGGCGTAATCATCTCCTACCTCACGCTTCCCTGCACTCTGCTTGGCCTGGTATTTTATCACTGCACATTAACATATGGTTGATGGGAGTCTTCCTCCTCCCTCTTTTCTTAGGAATTACTATTGCACTATAATTACAAGATCGTAACACACTATACAATCTAAAAAAGGCGAAAAATGCGTGAAATAGTAACACGTTAAAGATATATTGGTGATACTGATTAAAAAAAGGTAGAATGCCCAACTAACAAATTGTAAAGCTGCAATAATTATTATGAAAATAAATATAGAAAGCTTTACGTAACCAATTAAATCTAAAAATGTACAATAAAAATGATTATCTTCATTTATTTCATGGCTGAGGGAAATCTCACCACGCACCCGCTTCCGTTCCTAGTAACCTCGCCTCCTGTGCCAGGTTAAGAGGATGTTACAGTTGATCATCCTCCCCCTCTTAACACCAATCAGGAGAAATCCGAAGATTATATGTTTATGGGTTAAGGTTATTAGTAGTACCAGCAATCGATTAGGAAATGAGAATAAATTTTCTTAAATTTAACGAAATATTTGTAAGTAAGAAATTTTTTACTATATTTAACTAGCATTTTTCCAGTTTGCTCATAGGTTTGGTATTCAGTCAGTTGTTCTCAAGAAACGTCACGCTTGGCGTTTATCGGTCGGGATGAAAGCAACATTTAATATACTAATGGGAAATTTATTAAAAATGGAAATTAGCTATAGGCCTATTTAAGGGAGATGTGTTGCCATTCAAGTGCAAATTATTTTTTGTGGGGAGCGTATGTGAGGAAGGGAGTGAGCTTAATTCCAAACCCTGTCCAATAATGTACCAATGTTTATCAAAATGGTATAGTATCCCTCACACCACGCCACTACCGCTTCCAGTCGGTGAATATGATGATGCTGGATTTAGAATGTTAAACTAGTAGCATTTCTTGTAATATTTTCTTTCATTTCGCTGGGTAATTAATTTTTTACCTTTACTTCAGCTTGTAGTAAGCCGTAGTGTTAATCAGTGGAAATACTTAAGTTGTGTGTGAAATTGTATATGATGGTGGATTTAGAATGTTAAACTAGCAGCATTTCTTGTCGCATTTTCTTTCCATGGAATCGCTTGTTTTAACATACTTTTGTTGCTGTAGTTTCTTGTTGTTGTTGTTGTTGTTTTGTAATTATGTTTTAACTTTATTTTCTTATTACACTACTGTAAGTGACCATTGCCACCAGGATATTTCCCCGTTGCGATGTATTTGTTAATAATAATAATAATAATAATAATAATAATAATAATAATAATAATAATAATAATAATAATAATAATAATAATAATAATAATAATAATAATCCAAAAGCACAGCAATAAAAATTTATGGAGATTGATCTGAGATCCACGCAACAATGCCGAGAATCGTCAGTGGCTCTCAACTTTGGGGTATGGCTTGGTGACCGAAGGACACTTAGCTGAGTGCATTACTGCTTCCACCTACTTGTGCTAGTCTCGCTGCTTTCATTCTTTCTCTCCAGCCTCCCTCCTTCAACTCTCGTTCTCTACAAGACACAGAGACTCTTTCATTTGCACCCTCTTAATCATGACCTTTCCCTTTCTTTTGACGATACATAGGCTACATACCTTTTCTTAAAATCGGTGCTCTTCCTCTTTTGGCTGTGCTGTTCAGGTCGTGTAACAGTTAGTTTGTTTCCTGAAGATAGCGGGTTCGAATCCAATTTTCGGCAGCTCAGAATATGATTTTCCCGTAGCTTCTCATTTTCACATCAGGCTGTAACTTAATTAAGACCACGCTCACTTCCTTAGTAATCCTATCCCTTCCCTTTCCCATCGCCCCCATAAGATATCTTTGTGTTGGTGCTATGTAAAGCAAATAGTCAGAAAACAGAATAGATAAAAGTATATTGTGAGAGAAACTGAAAAGACAATTATTTTCATATATACATATTTAGAAATTGCTTTAGTCGCACCGACACAGGGAAATATTATGGCGAAGATGGGACAGGAAGGGAATAGGAGGGGGAAGGGAGCGGCCGTGGCCTTGATTAGGGTACAGCGCCAGCTTTTGCCGGATGTGAAATTGGGAAACCACGGAAAATTATCTTTAGGGCTGCCGACAATGGGATTCGAACCCTTTATCTCCCGGATGCAAGCTCACAGCTGCGCGCTTCTAACCGCACGGTCAACTCGCCGGGTCAATTATTTTGAATACCGAAAATGGATACGATCACAATCCAGTTTATGTCACACTAGTTCGTATTAGTAATATAGTATTTCTTTTCAATATTTGGTTCCAAATATCTTTGAGTTTGTGGCATTTTCTGCTTCTATACCACTTACGTAGATGTTTTAAAAATGTATAATTTCACCATTGTCTCCTAGGTCGCCATACGCTTCTCGTACATTCGTTTGAATTTTCAGATACCGAGCTCGATAGCTGCAGTCGCTTAATTGCGGCCAGTATCCAGTAATCGGGAGATAGTGGGTTTGAGCCCCACTGTCGGCAGCCCTGAAGATGGCTTTACGTGGTTTCCCATTTTCACGCCAGGCAAAAGGCGGGGCTGAACCTAAAATAAGGCCACGGCCGCTTCCTTCCACTTCCTAGGCCTTTCCTATCCCATCGTCGCCTTAAGACATATCTGTGTCGGTGCGACGTAAAGCAAATAGCAAAAAAAAAAAAATAATAGATTTTTCAGATAATCTATCTGCCTTCCTTTACCTCACACCCCTACCACCTAAGCCGATTCATTACACCTTGGCCTACCATGTTCTCTCCCAACAACCTTCGAATCATTGTTACGAATACCTTTGTGCTTAAAGACACACATAATTCTCATTAGCTATTATTCAGTAACCTTAGTTTAAAGCGTGTACACAATATCCATAAGGAGTTGGTGATTGATTAGATGTCGTTCTTCTTTTTCAGGTGTTTTGAACCACTACTGCACAAATACAGCAGAATACATCTAAATCAGCACATTATTGTAACATGAATTATGATATAACATTTGTGTATATTCCTGTTTGAATAAATCCTTATTGGAACTGAAGGTTATATATTTGTCCACCCATATCTATTAAAGTGAATAGAGTGTAATATAATGTAGTCTCTGGAACTCTGTTCCGAGATTCAATTGTCAGTCGTGCTTCGATCGAACCCAAGACACTCAGCACTCTATATGTTAGATGGTTTAACAATGCTCTACAGAGTTTCTCGTATAGGCTAAGATCAAACTCACGTTGTTTGTCTTCTGCGCTACGGCAGCTGCCTCAGACAAACTTATAACCCGTGCGTTCGTCCTGCTTTAAGCGTGTATACAATCTTATACGAAATCTTGCCTTATAAAAGATGCTGGAAATGTCGTCCTTCCTGTGTTAGGATAGAGTCGTACAGTACCGGCCATTGCTGGTTCTCGTTTTAGGTGCTATATGGCAGTATCTTACACGTGGCATATGAAGGATGCTACATTCCCGCGTGTCATACTTTGGGGGTTTCGTTTAGCGTTAAGTCGTTTGTGAGATGCGAGTATTGTACGTTGACCGGCTTACGATCGCGCGCAAAAAGTTATTTTCATGCCCCAGGTACTCCATTTCCAGGTGAGCTGTTGATTTTATCTTTACTTATATATTATATACATTCCTTGAGGACGCTATAGCTGGTAAAAGTTTCACGACATCGTCTATTAAACAATATCCAGTTGGGGAAGTTCCTTCACGTGAGTGTCGTACAGTACCAGCCAACCAGATGTCTTCCAGTACCGGCCAATAGGACTGTTAAAGAAATAAAATAATATCTACTTCTTATCACTTTCCAGAGTGAAATGACCGACAAAAGGGGGTAAAATAAAATGAAAGTGGGCCGAGGACGGGATGAAGTTGGCACGAAACTAAATTATGTTTAACAAAATGACTTCAAGGCAGGCTGCTGAGGCTTTTTGTGCGCCAAGAAGTACATTAGGAGCTCATCTGAGAGCATTTAGAGTTGGTGTGGCTGTGGATCTAACTGTTCAGATGGGAAGAATTAAAACATCCTTTGATTACGATATGCAAAATCAGTTGGTTGCTTATTTGAAGGATCTAGATAATCTTCATGTTCCTGAGCTGGAAAAAAATTACAATTAGCATTCGCTTTGGCCGAGCATTGAAAAGTACCTCACCAGTTCAATAAGTAAAACAAAACTGCCGGAAAGCAGTTTTACTATGATTATTATGTAAATACTAAGGAGATTGAAGAAAACACATTATGCATTATTTGCTGTGAGTCATTGAATCAAGAATGGGTGCAGTGTACGAAATGTTGGCGCGTGTTGGATGTGTAGACTAAGAAAATATTTTGTATTTTATTTGTAATTATTGCAAAAATTAAATCAAACTTGAAGTTAGTGGATGTTAATTCCAATAATTATGTGTTGTCGAGTTCATTCCGAATTTGTTTGATGTTAGTAATTTATTAGACATATGTATCTCAGAAAATAGTATCTGGCCGGTACTGGAAGATTATTTTTGTAGTCCTTGGAAATTAATCTTTGTTGTATTTTAAAATATTATAAAATTTTAGTAAGGTTCTATGGAAATCACACCATGGCATTGCAAAAGCATTTAATGAAGTACAAGGTTAAATCTCATACCGTACAACTTTTTAATTTTTATAAGCAAAAAAGTTAAGGTGGCCGGTACTGTAGGACTCTCCCCTATACAGGCACTGTATCTGGTAACCACATTCTGGCTGGCGCGAGTGAGTTCTGCCGCTGTAATATTCCTCATTTCATTTGTAATGTCTTCTTTCGGTTCCTCCAATGTGTGATCGTTTGTTCCAGACACTTCTTTATTTCAGTTTACCCCACAAGTAAAAAACTCACACACTGTTAGATCTGGAGAACGAGGGGCAATATATCAGCACTGATCACCCTGTCTGCAAACACTTCTGAGATTGTAAGAAGGGAATCTTTTGCTGTGTGAACAGGGTTTGAATCTTGTGGAAACCACCCACGAGTTCGTTCTTCGTCCGTTAACTGATGGAAAATCGGCGTCAAAATTTCATCTTGGTATATCTCTGCATTTACTGTCGTCTAGAAAAAAGTAGGAACAATTATTCGTCTTGCACCAACAGCACACCAAACGCCAGTCTTACTATCATAATGCGGGTTATGACTGTTCACACGATCATTAAGATGAAACCGGAACGTTTACATACGAAAATACGGTATTGTAATGATAACTGTCTCACCATGTTAACATCTATGGTTCAGATTGGCGACTGATGCTTGCCGGGTCGAACACGTGCAGGCTGCTTGCAAGGTCAAGAACTATGCGCACACCTCCCATACTGCAGCTTACGTATCCGAGAGTAAAGACGCCACTTTGACGGTCTCAGTTTAAATGAGAGACCCTGTACTAGAATACTGCAGTGCTTAGTAACTTCCAAACATGACAGCAACGTTCGATATTGTACCTTAAAACACGCCATAAACTGAGATAATACCATTGTGACATTCGTGCTTCTCAGATTATCACGAGGGAAATTCACTTTAAAAGTTGGTCACTGATCATTCTAATTCTAGTCTGCGTATGGACTGTATGAGGTATTCTTCGAACATTTTCCTATTAGTGGTACAGAGGTAACGTTGATACGAAAATTGAGAGAATTGTGGATTAATCTCAAATTGTTAAAAATGTGATTATATCAAGAACATCGAGTTATTTATTCAGAATCGCATAGGACACGCTGAGGTCCGCTGAGTAAACGCCTCTGTAAAACGCAAACTCGGCGCTAAGTGAGATAGAACGGACATCTTCGCTCCCAGGAATGAATCTGGTATTCAGTATTGTTATAGGTTGAGTAAAACACACAGTTATGTGCCTCTCCAGATTTAGCAGAAAGGTTTCTACATATCTCGACTTATTTTTTAGTATTTGTTTTACTCAAGGGTAGTGAAATCTGGGTGGACTGAGGATATATTATTCATAAGCTGAAAGGAATGGGGATGATAATAGCGATAATGATTGCTGGTACGGATAGATTGGAGAATAGCAAGAGGGTACTCGTAATGTAGAGATAAATGGTACGTTTGGTATACATCTGATGCATTGAATCGGTCTGTGTAAGTAGACTTTGGTGGTGTCATGTGATGCGAATGGAGGAGACTGGGTTACATAGGAAAATCATGAAATCGATAAGGGAGAGTAAAATAAATAGATAGAGACCTAAGGGACGACGATTAGACACAGCTTATAATCAATTATTGATAAGAAGCGTGTTACCAAAGGAAACCACACAGATAGATGCAAATAGAGGATATGGAGGCGCTTAATATTCTCACTAAAACCCCATGGTGCAACAGGTCGAAGAGTCATAGCACACCAAGCAACGCTGCTCAGCCCGAAGTCCTGCAGATTACGAGGTGCCGTGTGGTCAGCACGACGAATCCTCACGGCCGTTATTCTTAGTTTTCTAGACCGGGGCCGCCATCTCACCGTCAGATAGCTTCTCAATTGTAATCACGTAGGTTGAGTGGCCCTCGATCCATCCCTCAGTTCCAGGTAAAAATCCCTGACCTGGACGGGAATCGAACCCGGGGCCTCCGGATAAGAGGGAGGCACGCAACCCCTACACCACGGGGCAGGCAGTTAATTCCACAGTCTTTATCTTTTAACAGATAACTGCTCCTAAAATTACCTTTTTGACACTATGTCCTAGAGTGGGTTGACATCCGACAGCGTATGTAATGAAATAGTGTCATGTAACAAACTGTGTGACGTGATGTTACCTAGCAACAGTACCTTGAGAGCTGCACAGGCCGTAGATCAGTATATTATGGCCATCCATCAACACTTCACATCAGAGCCAGCACTATTGCTTGGTAATATCGCATGACACATTTTATTGAAGGATGTGTCTATGACCATTTTTTCAAAAGAAATGTAATAATTTCACCTCTTCTCACCCCCATACCGTTAGTGGCTGAACTTGGACTTAAACGATATAGAAGTGCCACTGTTATAAGTATGTGTATGTCAAAGGCAGAACCCATTTTGTCAAGGCATATTTAAATGTGAGTAATACATTTCATATTAATCGAAATTAGCCTAGGCAGATTTCGAAATATTTAACACTGGTTATTCAAGTCTCAATAATGAGATAGAGTTTTCATGAATAACACCTAAAATATTTATTTAAAATGTATTACATAGTCATCGTATAGAATAATGACAAACACGCCATAACACAAGGAAGGTAAGAAAATAGATCTCTGTCTATAATCACAATATATTACAACCGTTAAAATTTCAAAGGAACCTGAAATATTATGTCTATTTCGTAAACGGTAGAAGCTGTATTTAACAGTAACACAGTCTGATGCTGAAACTACGAATCACAATATCTCGTCAGTCAATTTAATTTCAAGATTTTACCAACCCTCTTCCGTACAACCGCGATATGCCTAGGAAAATGTGTATAAACCTCTTGTTTTAACATTAGATCCCGATTAGCCAAAGTCCAGCAACTATAATGCAATTTGCCTAGATTTCAAATTATATTATTTATTTTGACCAATAATTTAACCTAAAGGGAAAACACTTTTAGTTCAATAGCTGCCTGTATGGCAGCAAAGACGTCACTAGTGTTTCCCTGATAGGCCCTCAGCTTGCATCTTTGCATATTATTGTGCTGTATGATCTCAATTTCAGTGCCACAGCCACTGAGGTGTGTAAACTCTATCCCACTTGAAGAGGCTCTCCGTGTAGATTCCATGTTCGATGTGAATTCTGTTGAGTGTTGGCGAGGTAGTTCCATGTCGACTGGAGTCTGAGTAGTGTCTATATTTTGAAGTTCTTGGCGAATAGTTTCATTGCATTCTTCTTCTAGTACATGAACCGAGGTGTTTGTTGCCCTCTTCATTATCTGCACAACTGTTGGCTGCTATGTTTACAGTAAATACACAAAGTTTGTCCAAGTTATTGCACAGTATACCTGGAGACCTACCAAGATTGTAGATGCTGAAATATATTTCAGTTAATACAATCTGAGTGTAAGTAGTAATGGAATACGAATGCCAGAAGAAGATATTTAGGTATGTTCCACTGTGTAGTTTATTTCATGAACGTAAATCAGTTCCGTATATTTTATTATTGTGATTTTGCATCAATAGAAAAACAAATCCTTCCCTATTATGCTTTAGTCTATATCAATTTAAAATAGTGTACAATTTTATTATATTTAATGTACTTTTTTATTGTTATCTCTTACAAATGCTATTTTAAATTCACATTAATATTATAAAGATTATCTAGGTCTAGTTATCAGACTTAATTCAAATTGTATATTTATCTATAGAACACTAAACTACAAAATGTTTTAACTCTACAAAATACTAAATGAACAAATTAAAATGATAAATTTCTGATTTCAGAACGCTGAAAATAATCACCAGTACGCACCATACAGTGAATTTCGCTCATTGGTTGGCCGGCAGGCGTATCCAGCTTATCTGCCGCCAGTTGACTCATCACTCCCCGCTCCGCGACATAGCAACAAGTACACCACTTCGTTCACTTTATCCGTGCATGGCATGAGATAACAATTAAAATGAAGAATATTAGTTTTTAAATTTCGTGTGGCTATTTCTAGACGAGTGCAACCCTTGTAAGGCAGACCCTCCGATGAGGGTGGGCGGCATCTGCCATGTGTAGCTAACTGCGTGTTATTGTGGTAGAGGATAGTGTTATGTGTGGTGTGTGAGTTGCAGGGATGTTGGGGACAGTACAAACAGCCAACCCCCGGGCCATTGGAATTAACCGATGAAGGTTAAAATCCCCGACCCGGCCGGGAATCGAACCCGGGACCTTCTGAACAGAAGGCCAGTACGCTGACCATTCAGCCAACGAGTCAGACAAGAATATTAGTAATTGAAAATTTAAAAAAATAAGGTCGAACCTCATGACGGGAGACGCTGGAAATGCTCTCCTACTCGATACACACATTTTAACATTGTTGTAGCCCGTCATGCTGAGCTCTCCGAAGCCTCGGCTTCTTCTCCAAGTCGTTTTAAGAATTTTTTAGGCGTATGTTCTAATATTTCTGCGATTTCATTTACTTTTTTCCTCGTTAGGTACACGTTTTCTTAACACGTCGCTTCTTGTCGAGTAAAGAACCAATTCATCTCAATTTGTTTATGAGTTTCCGCACGGTCTCTCTATGTGGAGGGCATACGCCTCGAAATTGTATTACAAATTGCCTGACGAATTCCCTGCAAGATTCTGTTTTCATATAATTATCGTACATATATTCCATTTCCTCTACCATTTTCACATGTGGAGGCGTTATGAGAATATTACACCCCAAAGTAACACTTCACAACTCGAGAACAGTTGGAGTGACAGATGAACACTTAATACACGTTGTCAGCACGGACCTGAACTGCGAAGTGCGAAGTGCTGTCGCTGCGCTGTGTAACGGGAAGTGATGAGTCAACGGGAGGCAGGTGAGCTGGACGCGCCTGCCGCCCAACCGATGAGAGGAACTCACTTTATAACCCAGACGCCTGTAGGGTAATCCAACCGTACTAGGGGATGGTCCCAAGGCTCGATAAATAGGGAGAGTTACAAACTGGTATTTTTCTCTTCATGGATTCACACATACCCAGTCCGTGTCTCTGGTAAAATTCGAGATTTGCATAGCTGGCGGTCTTTCTGTTAGTGCTTCAAGCATGTCCTATTCCAGATTGGGTAGAGGGGCCAAGGGCAAGTTTCAGGCGCATTAAAATAGAGATATCTTGGTGAAGATATGGTAACCGTAACAGAAGAGTCGGTGATCCTCCAGGCTGGGAGTTGATCTTGCGGCTAACAGCGCGGTTATCGGGTAAGGAATCGTTCGAGTCAAACGTTACCAATAATCCAAGCTGTTTAACGTTCGTCCGTTCTTAACAGACGCCGGGGTGTCGGAATTTCGTTCCGTAGTAGTTCGCCTTATCTCATCCAATTTGATTTCTTCTTGTAAGGCCATGTGAAAAGCCTTGTGTATGAGACACCTGTCGAGACCGAAGAGGATCTTCCTTACCGAGCTCGATAGCTGCAGTCGCTTAAGTGCGGCCAGTATCCAGTAATCGGGAGATAGTGGGTTCGAACCCCACTTTCTGCAGCCCTGAAGATGGTTTTCCGTGGTTTCCCATTTTCACACCAGGCAAATGCTGGGGCTGTACCTTAATCAAGGCCACGGCCACTTCCTTCCCATTCCTAGGCCTCTCCTACCTCATCGTCGCCATAAGACATATCTGTGTCGGTGCGACGTAAAGCAAATAGAAGAGAATCTCTTGGCAAGAATTCTCGCTGCCTGCGACGCTGTTCAAACGACACCGGGGATATTCGAACGGGTACGACAGAACTTTGTGCGACGTTGCCATGCCTGCATTGACGCAGGGGGACGCCATTCCGAACATTTGTTGTAAATGGAGCAGCTTGGGAAACTAGTGCAGGTAAAAGGATTTAAATGAGTAGAATTTTGCTTAACTTTTGACTGGATCGTTTCCGGAATATGGTTCCTTATCTCAAAATGATCCACTTGCCGTCCTCCATCATCGCTGGAAGTTTGGTACATCCTGGATATTGCCCATGTAATTACTACTACATACGTTCCGCTGCTAAATCCTCCACCTCATTTGTCTCACCATTAAGAAGATGTGTTCTACAAGTGTTCTCAGAAACATTGCTAACTGTCTGGAAAGGAGCAGCGCATTTAATGATGGTAGGTTGTAACTTCCGTCAACTATTGGCGGAAGTTGCAAAGCAGTTCTTGAATACCGCAGAGCAATGTAAATTAGGGACCTAATAATAGAGTAGACCAATTTTGTACTGAGATGATGATAGTAAGAGATCTACCAAGCTAAACGTTGATGAACAGTAGCTCGGTATGTTACAATTAAGCTCTCTCTGCAAAGTGCACGTGAAGTTTGCGGCACGTTTTAATTCGACAATCATAAAATTTATGTTTAATAGTGGAATAGAAGCCTCACTACCACCACGTTACTCCTGGCTGTTGCAAGAGTTGACTGAAAGGGCAACCAGGTAATCGAATTGTGAACGTGGGTCGGCAACCAGTTTTTCCCTAGGCGGTGTCGTAGTAGAGGAGATATTTCCAAAACTGTGACTCAAAAAGGTTTGTAAATTTTCACCAATATTATTTTTATTGTTTATTAACGATATCTACCAATCGGAGGGGTTTGAGGAAGGAGCTACTCCATGTCTTTAGAGCCAAGATATTCCAGGAAATATAAAAATTGGAAAGAGATAGGTAAACTGAAAATGAACGTGAACTTTACAGTCTTGCTAAGCTATTAAATACAGAATGGAAGAAACGCGAAAAAAACAGCAACATTATGCAATACAAATATTAACAGAGAAATATTGGAAAAGAAATAAAAAGAAGGTGAAAACAGACAAAATATATGTAGTAAAGATATATATTATGAGGTATCCTTGACTCTACAAAAGTTACTTGAGGTACAGGAAATACCTCCGAAGGCTAAGGTTGTCCAACTTTAAAAATACGTCCAAGTAATATTTATGGGATATATTTTAGTAGTGCCTTTGCTGGTGGGACTTAGTGTTTATAGTGCACTATGTCTTCTGGTCTAGGCTAGAGCAATTTTGTTACTTTCATTGATCTGTCTCTGTCTTATACTTAGCTTTGACAATATGAAAGTGACTGAGGTATGAGCGCTGCTAGTAATGCCATTCCTTATGCAGCCAGTCTCTGCTATGAATGGTGTGAAAATATTGCTCATAGGATCGGTTGGTGCATGCATTTCAGTGGGCTTGGCAGACTGATATGTGATAGCAACTTTTGGCTCGGGTGAGGAAAGCAACGGGGAACTACCTCACTCCTCATTTCCCTAATACGCTCTTCAGCGATGCCTAGGTCATCTATGACAGCTGATGGCGGAGCTGTTGAGGATCCAACTAGCCTTCGGGCTGATGACTAAACATACATACAAAAAAAATTAGTAAATATTTTAAATATTTCTTTAACACTTCGTTAAATGGAATACTTTTCGTATTTTTCAGTACTAGCAAAAGGCAAATCAAACCCTATTGGCACCACAGCCCCGAAGGTTCATGGCCTGCCAAGTGCCCGCTGCTCATCCCGAAGGCCTGCAGATTACGAGGTGTCGTGTGCTTGGCACGTCGAATCCTTTCCTTCGTTATTCTTGGCTTTCTATACCGGGGCCACTATATTATCGTCAGATTGCTCACGTAGGCCGAGTAGAGCATGAAGCAGCTCTCAGATCCAGTAAAAATCCTTGAACTGGCCGGGAATCGAACCCTAGGTCTCCAGGTAAGAGGCACGCACGCTACGTCTACACCGCGTGGCCAGCACAGCAAAAATTAACTGCATGTAATAGTTATTAATACTATAAATGAAAATACTATCTTCTCCGTTTCTTCTCTAACTAGTTGTATGGGAGGATAGCTGCTCAGTTGTACATCCTCTTAAACAACAATAATGACAACCATCTCTTAATAAAATGTAAATTCGTATCCTCTTCCCAGGGTGGTTAAGCTCTTTGGAGGGCAGGGGATCTTCCATATACCTCTGATTAGTGTAAGATGACAGAGGATGTTTGCCCGGTTGTAATTCTTAATATCTACCAATCACCAGCGCCACCTTGATCATCCCGTATTCTCTTCCGACTCCAACGGTATTAGGTTTGCTAGGTGTGCTGTTTTTCATTTCCGTGTAAAATTTATGGCCTTAGTCTATCTTTACCGTATATCTTCACTCTTCGAAGAGACGGAACTCTTTCTCCTTTTGATTATTATTAAGAGAGACCAGATGTACTTTCTTTTAAAACAATGATCACCACTACCGGCTATCTCTTTAATACCTCGAACGAATCCTACAACACATTCTCGATATTTTATGGTAAGATTTAGTCTGGATCTACGCAAAATTTAAAAACACGAAAATTATAGGTCGTCACTTTGGAAAACGAGTTTAAATCTGGCTGAAGAAAATCCTTAGGCTTGCGCACTGCGCTGTTTTGCTTCTGAATCACAATTTCGAACCCCATTAGCTCGGTCCCCTCAGAGATTTGTGAGGATATTTTATAGGGATTTTAGTTTCAAGTTATACATTTCTAGGGTGCCTTCGAGTGCCTCATTAACTCATGTATATTTTTATTTTTATGTCTACCTTTCAGTCTTCCGTAGCTATTTCTTGATGGAGTATTTGCATTCGCGAGATAATGGGTTCGAACCTCACTGTCAGCAGCCCTGAAGATGGTTTTCCGTCGTTTCCCATTTTCACACCAGGCAAATGGTGGAGCTGTACCTTAATTAAGGCCACGGCCGCTTACTTCCCACTCCTAGGCCTTCACTCTCCCATCGTCACCATAAGACCTATCTGTGTCGGTGCGACGTAAAACAAATTGTTAAAAAGAAAATATTATTTTTACGTCTTTTGACACAGGCCAGAGAAAAGTATACTGTAGCTTCCACCAAAGTTTGAGTCTCATTTAATACTGGGAAAGTATACTGAGTAATAACTTACAACATTGGGAGCATGACGTGCGTCTGCATGCAGTGAAAAATGCTACTCATAAGGTTGGACGTGCAGAAATATTGCTTCCTCTTGCAGGGAGGAAAGCAATGGCAAAGTACCTCACCCTCTCATTTTGGGTAGTATTCCTCATTATAGCGCTATTTTAGGTTTTTTATAACCACATAATCTTCGGTGGTGCTTTTTGAGGATATAACTAGTCTTTGGGCTGAATATCTGGCAGACCACCTCTATACATCACTGTACTTCCACTTCCATTTCTTAGTAAAGATACACGTATTTCTAAAAGTTAATCCACGTTCGATGTCAGCAAGATGTTTTCTTGCAGGTGTTCAATATTAGCGTAACTAGAGGTGACTTACAGTAGAACACTAAACTCATCCTAGAGCTATTGTTCGCTTGTCAGTTAATGGCCTCACTCAAACAAATGTTCTATTTCGTACCGAAGCGATGGAGTTGACTTTACTGCAGATTGTTTTCTCTTAAAGAGAATGGGACATGCAAAATGATTCTAAGATGAGTATTTCGTGATCTGTTTGAGGTAAGTCTGACGCTAATTGGCGTATAAAGGAAACTAGCTGCCAGCAGCGACTATTGTTCCTCACCTAACTTCACCATGCAGTACACGCTACTACTTCTGTTCTTCTGGGGCACCATATTTGTTCCCGTGATAGTGATACTGGCTCATGAGGTAGAGTATGCCACTCTTCTACATAACTGCATCGGAAACGGAGACTTTCTGATGATGATGATAATAATAATAATAATAATAATAATAATAATAATAATAATAATAATAATAATAATAATCTATATATAAAATAAGAGTTTTGTCTGTACATTGCTCAGAATTTAAAACGAATGGCATTTCTGTATCGGTCGTGTCCAGAGTAATAAAATGCAATTTTTCATTGTCCATCATTTTTATCTGTCTGTCTGTCTGTCTGTCTGTCTGTCTGTCTGTCTGTCTGTCTGTCTGTCTGTCTGTCTGTCTGTCTGTCTGTCTGTCTGTCTGTCTGTCTGTCTGTCTGTCTGTCTGTCTGAAAATTTTATTTATGATAATTTATATCTTATACATTTTTACCGTACTGGCTATGATAACAGAGATATTCACGATTTTCAATTTTTGTTGCTAAGTCTAAATCACGAAAAAATGGATAAACAGATTTTAATGAAAACCAGCATGTAAAATCGGGGAATAAGGGAATAGAGTCTAGGCTATAAAAAATGTTATTCATCCTGGATGATATGGTAGTTTAGGGGATGACGCCTGAAATTTAATTTTTAAATACCTGTGTAATTGGTCCTATAGAGAAGTAAAGAGCTAGAATTCTGTATATTATGCAATGTAGAATTCCGTAGCGAAGCACGGGTACGTCAACTAGTAATAATAATACAATCGAACCCGCCGTAACGGACACCTTTATTCAGCGGACAACTCTCCACGGACATTTTTCAATGGAGCCGAATTTATTTTACATATTAAGACACGAGTTTAAAATAGCCTCATTTAAACGGACACCTCGAATTCCAATCACAGGACATTGCCATTAGTCTCGTCCAATTGTATTAAGGGCTTTATGTGGTCCAGGACAATTTCTTTAAAGGAAGCTACCTCATTCTTTCTCTTGATAAAATTCTGCAGATATACGGGAATTCCTTTTGAATATTTTTACTATTTCGAGTCCAAGGAGAAGAGAGATGCAACGTACATACGGGTAGGAATGCTGAAATAGCCGAGAAGTTAACTGTTCTGTGCAAGACTGTTTCCAAACATTTCTTTAGGGTTGTCTTGTGTTCTGAGAATTCTAGTTGCCCGGGAGTGCTACCAGCGACTGTTTACTCAGTTACCGCATCGTTCTATTCATAAGTCAGATTGTCACTGGTAAGGTTGAGGTTAGGTAGTTTAGTTAGTCTCGACATGGAAGAGACTTTAATGTGATGATCGTTGAGGCAGAAATACCATAGCATGAGTAGGGGAGATGAGCGTGTTTAGATCTCGAGACAAGAGAAAATGTTGTGAGAAAAACTCCGTGAAAAATTAAACTGCGCGAAAATACAATTGTGAAGAATATAAATGTCATTTTAAGTGCTGGGAGGAAAATTCAAATCGAGGAATGAAAAGAAAATGGGAGTCAGTTTTCGTAGAAGTTAACATTCGAGCAAAGAAAGTGTAAGTGAGCGGGCCAATGATGCAAGGAAAGGCGTGAGAAATCGCAAATAACCTGAAAATTGATGTTAAATGAATACAGAATTTGTGTGTCACGCTGGGTCATTATTACCTATTCGAGATTATTGCAGTAAAGAATAATGTGCTATATTTGTACATCGAGCTGAAAGATTACTTCCCGAAGCTGTAATTCATTCAAAAGCTGTTAAATCACTTGTAATATCTCCCAGGAAAATATTTTACTAGAAATTATTTAGATGTATGCTTCTATTCAAGGTGAGTGTTCTTTGCCGTTAAAATCTACGATTAATTTTTACAGCCTTGTTTGAGCGGACACCCCTCGTACCGGACATTTTCCCATGGAACCGGCGGTTTCTGCAGAAGAGAGGTTCGGCTGTAATACGAGTATTAACCGTATTGTTTCAGTTACCAAATGCAAGCATTTTAATATTACGCCATCTTGCTGCTTGCTAATCAATTTCGACGTTCCGTTTTACTCCATGCCTACCAGATGGCAGAGAAAATGGAATCTCTCTTGGGCGTATAAGACTGAGTTTTAATTAATTTTGTCACGTAGACACCGAAGGTGTTACCAGAGACCATTTACATGCCGACATCGAATGACATGGAGTGTCCACCCTTCGAAAATCGACTACCACATCCGAGTTTCAACCCGCTATCTTGGGATCCGGAGGCCATAAACTCTACCAATGATCCACAGACAGAGCTATGATAATAATAAATAAGGAGCATGTAAACCTACAACCTGTTTTCCAATCATTGACCGTGTCAGGGATGAAATGAATGAAGCCACATCTTGTGGTAAGGATAGGAATTGTGCCGGCTGCCAAAGCCTGTCGCACTCCTCTGGGGCAATGATTAACGACTGGCAGATGAAATGACATAATATTGGAGACTGTTGCTGGATTGAAAGATGGCAGGCATTACCGGAGTACCTGGAGGAAAACCTGTCCCGCCTGCGCTCTGTCCAGCACAAACCTCACATGCAATGACCGGGATTTAAACCACGGAACCCAGTGGTGAGAGGCCGACGCGCTGCCGCCTGAGCCACGGAGGCTTCAATAATAATAATAATAATAATAATAATAATAATAATAATAATAATAATAATAATAATAATAATAATAATAATAATAATAATAATCTGTCTTCTGGCTTTGTTCTCCGTCACTCTCCGCAAACTTTAGATGAATCGCAGGTAGGCCTACGAGTATATTGTCATCTATATATCATATGTAAATTTGGATCCTCCCCTTAAAAATTAAATGAACACGAACATCCAGTCTCATAGTTAGAGGAATTGAATCCTTCTGTGGGTATATGGAGTAGAATACATCCTCGGTATTCCATCCTTGCCTTAAGAGGCGACTAAACAGGGGACGCCAGGGGATTTCAACTTAAAAGCTTGGGTTGGAAGACCACGGGGCTCCCAGGTTGAGTTTGGCGTAACATCCACTTACTTATCACAGTTCCTCATTTTCACTTTTCTTCTCCGCCACGTCTATAAGTCAACACTTGTTCTGTTTTGACCGCCGCGGTATTATGCTTGCAAGAAGTAGGGAGTTTTTAGTTTTCAACCCCATCGTGGACCTTCCATTCCTTTTAGGGATACTTTCGTTTTTCGGAAAGTCTAATTAGTAATAACAGGGGATGGTTACACAGCTGTACTTCCTCTTAAAGGAAAAGCACCTTCACCATGTTCTGCTTTCTCTCTTTCTTTCTTTCTTTCTCTCTCCGGACTGAATAGATAGAACTCCTGCGGGACAAAATTCCGGGACCTCGGGGACCTCAGGCCGCCGCAAGAGCTATGTTCAGGCGTTCACCATGCATTCTCCATTCTAGTGATGGACACTGCAACAGCAGACCTGCACCGTTCTTTCCCATGGACGGTCCTCTACGCAGATGATGTCCTTTTGGCCTCTGAGACCCAGATTGTTCTGCAATGCCAAATCCAAGAACGGAGCGATCGGCTGGCGCAATACGGCCCGCGTCTAAATAAAAGGAAGACTTAATTTATGACGTCAGATCCACAAGCAAACGAAACCATTCAGGTAGACGTTGAGGACCTGCTGCGAGTGACAGGATTCAAGTATCTTGGCTCCACGATCACTGATCATAGCCGACTTGTCGAAGAAGTCAATGCAAGGATATTGGCAGCCTGGATGAAATGCAGAACAACCGACCCGCCAACAGGAGGGACAAACGCTGAAGAAAAATAATAAAGATCATTATCGTAAGGAATGAAAGGCATTTAGGTAGGAATAAGGCCTTCGTGAAAATTAATGGAAGAACGAGTTCTCGGTTCAAAGTAGTTACAGGTGTTAGACAAGGCTGTAATATTTCATCCTTATTGCTCATGATTGATCACTTGTTGGAAGCTGTATATTGGCAGAGGGGGTTTCAGCACGGTGGAAATATATTAAACAACTTGACTTACGTCGATAATTTACTCCGAAAGAGCGTAATACGTATATTGAAGCGTGGAAAGAGTTAGTAGCGACTATGATACGATCATTAACATTCCAAAACTAAAGCGATGTCAGTAGAGAAGAAAGCTCGGAGAATTTAATATCAGGTAGGAAATACAAAACTGGGCCACGTTGATAATTTCAAGTAGGTTACTTAGAATATGTTATCTTTCGGGATAGGAGAACAGTAAGTAAAACTTAATCAAGGTGTATCAAGACTAATGCAGAGAGCTCACACTTGGGATGGACGCTATTATCATACATCAGTCTGCTTTTAGACAGAATTTCCTGTCCGGGAGTGATAGCTGGGTAGATTAAGAATATTTTATTCGTAATTTGGAAGTAACAGACATGAAAATCTAGAGAATGATACCTAGTGCAAACAGTGGAAACAATGGCAGGAGTGTAGTCGGTATGAAATCGATGGCTAGCACTGTACGTATAAACCGGCATCGGTAGTGATGTCATGTGAGATGGAAGTAGGTGGACAGTAGCGTATGTATGTATGTATGTGTGCGTTTGTGGGAGGAGGGGGCACAAAACTTATGGATAGCAAAAAGTTGAACAAAATGGCTACAATTGTAAGCTTTTGATGTTCCCTGAGCAAATTTCGACGAAGAAGTAAAGGTCCGAAGTCTTGTGCGGTGTTAACAGTTTTATTTAAGATTTTGATTCTATACTATACGCCTTTCAATAAATGAACAATAATTACACATGTATTGCAATTCAGTAGGAGCACATCCTGACTAAACAATTGAAAATCATTTAGTATTTGACTCCACAGTAACAAAGTAACAGACACATTGCCTGAGTGAAACTGCCAAACTGACGAATGTGCGGCAAGCGGGTAAATCATACATCAGAGTCCATGATCTTGGAAAAAATATACCCCTGCTACCCTACGTCACAGCTCGCGGCACAACGCTGCGCGAGTCTCCTCTACTTGTTATGGCGCTGTACAAATTGGTTAGCCGCGTATTTCCGATAAATATCTTGATTAATCATTAAACGTAAGGAAATAATTAAAAATAATACCTATTTTTCCTAGTTTTAGGAGGCTAAAATGGAATAAAAACGTAATATTTTCCCTACAAAGAGGGGGAAGCTGCTCCTTCACCCCACTAATCACCACCACTGGAGGAGGATACACCCCAGGATTGTATCGACCGTATGTATCATAAGAGATGACTAGAAGGGTAATCCCAAGGAGGCCGTCATTAGGGAGCGTCGTTTGGTAACCATTTGGCCCTTTGAGGAATCTGGTATTGCTTCCACTTCCAGCCTTCTCGCTTCCATATACAGTATTTATATCAAATTAGTTGATAATTGTAAGTAACAATTTTTGGTCAGTTATAATATATATATAATATCTATCTGGCCTCAATTGGTCAACCTTCGTTCTCTTCCGAAGCCTATGGTATTAGGTTTTGAGACCTAGAGTACTAATATTAAAATAAGCGTTTTCACAGCTAATGGAGGGAGGGTTCTTTTACTATCTGGCTGGCTGGACAGAAGGGGGTACTAATTTTGTTTAACTTATTTTATATGGCGTGGCTCAGGTTATCAAGCCTGCTGTTATGCCAAACTCTCGTATAAGTTCTGCATTGTGCAAAGTACAGATTATTTTTTCACTTTGCCTTATGTCGCGACGATGGGACAGGAAAAGCCTAGGAGTGGGAAGGAAGCGGCCGTGGCCTTAATTAAGATACAGCCCCAGCATTTGCCTGGTGTGAAAATGGGAAAACACGGAAAGCCATCTTCAGGGCTTCCGACAGTGGGGTTCGAACCCACTATCTCCCGGATGCAAGCTGCGCACCCCTAACCGCACGGCCATCTCGCCTGGTAATACAGAATCTCAAGGTTATGAAATTAAACTTAAATAATAGTTATGAAAGAAATGCAAATTTCTGAGAGTCACTATGAAGACAAACCATGGCATTATATACAGATTCCTTAAGTCTATGTACCATTTACAACATCTCTTTTTAAGTACCTATCTACTATGTATGTCCTTAATTACAGCTGGAAGGGAATTTCAGGAGCGTATGGTTGCAAATATGAAGGAGTTGCCGTTACTTGTCATGCGATAAATTAGGAAGCTCAGCAGGGAAGAGGTTTCTGACCACATAGGTATACTGTTTGCAGATGACAAGTATTTAAGATCCGTTCTCAGATAACTTGGTCTGTCTGTATGGAGGATGTTGTGGACAAGCAAGACGGCGTGAAGGTTTCTTCTCTTTGCCAAATATAACCACGACATCTGTTCAAGACAGGGTGATATAAGACAATACCTGGGTATATTTGATATAAAACAGACTCATGTATTATAAGTCCACTGAAGCTTAGCATTAACTGTTTTGTTCAGGTTGTTGTATATTACGTCACCATAATCGAAGATGGCTGGAATTAAGTTCTGAACAAGTAACTTCCCCGTGTTTAGTGAAAGATCCCGTAAACTTTAAAAGGTGTGCAAAGAAAGAATTACAATCATTGGCAAATTTTCGTCGTGTGCTCCGTCCAGTTTAAGTACAGTACTTATAAAAAATGACGCCAATGTTTTTTACAGTATGGCTATGGTTGCCATGGAAACGTGGGCGGACCCACTGCGGTCACTATGGAGACGAGCCTGCTGTCCACTTGGAGTTGCTGGGAGTTGCCAGAATTTTTTACTTCTCAGCAACGGCACCACAGTAGCTCCTCCCCTACTGCGCTAGCTGTCAAAGCGCTTCTTTTAACATTAAGTCTATAGAGCATCCTTCATTTTCCCGCTTTTTGTGGTTGTACTCTCCCTTTCGTCGATTTCTTTATTTTCCAAGTACCGTTTTGTTTTCATCTTTCCCCTAATTAGTGTTAACAGAGGATGGTTGGGTTGTTGGACTTTGTCTTAAAACAATAGTCACCACCACGATGGAGTAGGGTGGGTTACTTAGGGGACTTAGCCATAGAGAGTAAGAGGAGCAAGAGACTAATTCGACGCCCGGACGAGTAAAGATGGTAGAGCGCTGACTTGGAATGTTTGATCCTGGCTCAGTAACGTACTATTTGAAGGCGCTCAGATACTGTACGTCAGACTCGTATCGGTACATTTACAAGCACGTTAAAGGACTCCTGAGGGACAGTATACGGGCACCTCGGTGTCTCCAAGAACCGTAAACGTAGTTAGTGTCCTTTGAGAACTTACCACGACTACCTCAGGTATTTTGTGCACGTAACACCTGACTCAGAGCAATATCAAATGAGCCTGACATTAATTTGTGAACTGTGTAAATATGTATGTATCCATGTTGTTTTGTTGTGTGCCATACGATTAATAATAATAATAATAATAATAATAATAATAATAATAATAATAATATTCTTTTCCTACCGCTTTTCCCACACCTGTGGGGTCACGGGTGCGAACTGCGTCGCACATGTGGATTTGGCCCTGTTTCACAGCCGGATGCCCTTCCTGACCCCAACCCTATATGGAGGGATGTAATCACTATTGCGTGTTTCTGTGGTGGTTGGTAGTGTGGTATGTTATCTGAATATGATGAGGAGAGTTTTGGAACGAACACATACACCCAGTCCCCGAGGCAGAAGAATTAATCAGAAGCGATTAAAATCCTCGACCCAGTCGGGAATCAAACCCGGGACCCTCTGAACCGAAGGCCAGTACGCTGACCATTCAGCCAACGAGTCGGACAATAATAATAATAATAATAATAATAATAATAATAATAATAATAATAATAAAAGATAGCGAAGGTAACAGCCTTAATTAAAATAGACCCCAAGCATGTACTTGTTGCGAAAATCGAAAACCACGGGAAACCATCTTCAGGGCTGCCGTTGTATGATGGGCCTGGAACCCACTATCTCCCGAATACAGTATCACAGGCACGTGATCCAAACCACTCATCTAACTCGCACTGTGTATGTATGTATGTATGTATGTATCTAACGAGTGTAACATTTAATTTCTTGCTCGATCCTTGTTCTTCAAAGGTAATCGTCATAATGTTTTAGTTTCAAACGTACTGAATAAGTTACAATCTCCCGCACTAGCTCACTCATAACACACCATGGACATATGCACTTTCAACGGGCTAGTTTAATGGCAGAAAGACATCCTGAGCAAAGAGGTTGAAAGCAACGAGGTAGGCTAGGCAAGAATAAAACGTCGAAGAGGTTGGGCGTATAAGACACATACGTGCCCAGAAACAAATGCACATTCAATTTCTATCTAGGAAACCATTCAGAATAGGGCATACCTCCAGATGAAGATTCTTGCTTCAAATGATCGTTCCTGTCATATCCCTGAATGCCGGGCTGAGTGGGTCAGACGGTTGAGACGCTGGCCTTCTGACCCCAACTTGATGATGATGATGATGATGATGATGATGACGATGATGATGCTTGTTATATACAGGGGTCTAACATCTAGGTCATCGGCCCCTAATGGTACGAAATGAGACGAAACGCAATGACAATTTAAAAGTACAAAATTCATCCACTGACCAGAATTCAAAACGTGATTATGAACAACGAATGGAAGAATATCAATTTAAAAAGTGGATCCGACCCGCAATGTCTCACCTTCCCAGAAACAATATTACTGACCAAGGGACTGCTGCCAAAACACAGTCCTGAATCGATGATGCTTGTTGACTAACTGGGTTCAATATCCAGGTCAACGGTCCCTCATAACGGCACTTATCGCTAGTAAAGTAGAACCATGGTATTTCTCCAGTTGCGTTGCCAGTCAAAGATAGCGTAAACTCACGGTGTTCCAAACATTATGGGACTACTCACAAGTATTGTTCGTCGTACAGGTAAACTGACCTATGGTGCTTCTCACATAATGGCTTCACTCGTAAGCAACGTAAACCCATGGTGTACCTCACATAGGTGTACTAATCACAGATACTGGAAACCCACAGTGAACCGCTCTCTGTTGCTACTGATCACAAACCTATTGTGTGCCAAACATAGTGGTACTACTCGCAAGTAAAGGTGACCCATGACTTCCCCGCGTGATGGTAATCACAAGTAGTTTCATGGTTCTAATTCAATCATCCCCTGGTCACCCCTTTCAGCCGCCTCTTAAGACAGGCAGAGGATACCTAGGGTGTATTCTTGGTCTGTGTTCCCCACCCACAGGGGGGACCCCAACTTGGCGGGTTCGAACCTGGCTCAGTCCGGTGTTATTTGAAGGTGCTCAAATACGTTATCCTCGCGTCGGTAGATTTACTAACACGTAAAAGAAATCCTGCGGGACTAAATTCCGGGACCTCGGCGTCTCCGAAAGCCGCAAAAGTAGTTAAAGGGACGTAAATCAAACAACATTAATTATTAATTAATATCCCTGAATATTAACCATTCCTCCTAAGACACCCAGTACACGAGGTGGAGGATAACTCATGCACAGAAACACGACTCTTAAATTAGCGAGAAGATTAAAATGTCGCTCATCTCGTATTTGTAGCTTCCACCGTTCTCGAGGAAATGCATTGTGAACCTCTGCACAGGGACTGCCCGTGACGATTGCCGGTACTTCCCATGCTGTGTCCTTCCGCTGCTGCCGTACTCCTATGTAAACGACAACACGCGTAATCAGTAATCATCCTCGCTTTCCAGTGAGCAAATGAACGACTACGCAATGAAAGTACCGAACGTTATATCCTAAAGGAATGTTCATGTGCGACAAAATGTCTGTGTCCATAATAGGGCTTAAATTAACACTTACCGGGCTAGTTGGCCGTGCGCGTAGAGGCGCGCGGCTGTGAGCTTGCATCTGGGAGATAGTAGGTTCGAATCCCACTATCGGCAGCCCTGAAAATGGTTTTCCGTGGTTTCCCATTTTCACACCAGGCAAATGCTGGGGCTGTACCTTAATTAAGGCCACGGCCGCTTCCTTCCAACTGCTAGGCCTTTCCTATCCCATCGTCGCCATAAGACCTATCTGTGTCGGTGCCACGTAAAGCCCCTAGCACAAAAAAAAATTAACACTTTACCCCTAGCGAAATATTCAGCGCCACAGTATTAACTAAATAAAAGGACACTGAAGCATTCTACTAATTGTATCGTAATGAGAACACATGTTGGAAAACACATTGAAATGGTAGAAGGTTTAATGTACATCTTAAGAGAGTGACGAATTCGAACAGATAGTTACACCAGGTGCTCAAAATTCCCACCATTAACAGCTTATGGTATGATGGTGAACGGGATTAAAAGTCTGGTTGTATGGGAGAAGTCCCCACAGTTTTAATTACTGTGTTGGTAGGGTGAAATTACCTCACTGGGATCACTGTAAGTACTTAACATTAACATGGTTGTAAATAAAAGTTACAGACCCCTTCATGTGGTACTACTATTACTAAAATGTTTTTATCCTCCCTTGAAGGGGGAGGCGGGCCTCCTAGACGGTAACGCTGTCTCTCGGCCCAGGCGATTTGTTACGGTGAAGAAGATGTGTGGAGAAGGTAAGAGGGTTGGCAGCCGTGGCCTAGACTAGGAAATGTTCCACTATTCACCTTAGTGCAGGAGAATGGAAAACCACGGAAAACCATTCTCAGGACAGCCGACGGTGGGGACCAACAGCTCTCCGTCTCCCGAAAGCAGAGGCATAGAGCCACTGCGGAGCCGCGGCCATCCCTCCTCTGCTCGGTTGGTCGGTCGGAGTGCAGAGCCGTCGTATCAGCCGAAGCACGCTCTGCAGTCACCGACCTTCATGTGTTTATGAGGGTATTTAGTGGATATAGTAAGAATGTACAGAACGTACAAGTCTCTGACAGAACACTTCTTAGAGTCGGCTTGGCTTGCGTGGATTTCGTAATTTGATAACATTAATCACAGCACTACGACATTATCTGAAAATCCCTAAAGTAAAAAAACGTAGTAAAAATTGCATTTCATTTACCTCCAGAACCTCCTTCTAAATCACGTTTGTGGTATTACCTTTTGGGGCTAAGATGACCCGGCTACTGGCAGAGGTAACTCTGGAACATGTCACATAGAACTCTACATGTGAGAAACAGTCCTCGCTCAAGTCGACAAATATAGGCCTATGTGTTTCTTTATTTTTAAGGGAGATTCCAAGTACTAATTTTTACTTGTGTAACTAATTTTAAATATTCACCCCAATTTCACTTCTTTTAACCCCATCTTAAGTGAGTTTCCGAAAAGAAAACCATACGTTTTCCTTCATTTTTAAAGGAGATCCCATGTACCAATTTTCACGTCTGAAACATCTTCAGTTTTCGAGATATAAGTATCCTCATAAAAATTATTCAAACCACATTTTCACTTAGTTTTACCCCTTAAGTAAATTTTCCGAAAACAAAGAAATGTGTTTTTGTTTATTTTTAATGGAGATTCCAAATGCCAATTTTCATGTCTTTAAACTGTTAAGTTTTTGAGATCTAGATATTCTCAATTTAAAATGTCATCCCGCCCCCCCTTTATCACCCCGCTAGGGACGGAATATCCAAAAAACCCTTTCATAGTGAGCACCTACACTATAATATAAATGTATCCCCTAATTTCACTTATTTATGTCCAGTAGTTTTGACTAGGCGATGATCAGCCAGCCAGCCAGCCAGCCAGTCCGTCCGTCGGTCGGTCGGTCGGTCGGTCGGTCGGTCGGTCGGTTGGTCGGTCGGTCGGTCAGTCAGCTAGCCAGCCAGCCAGCCAGTCAGTCAGTCAGTCAGCCAGCCAGCCAGCCAGTCCGTCCGTCCGTCCGTCCGTCCGTCGGTCTGTCGGTCGGTCGGTCGGTCAGCCAGCCAGCCAGCCAGTCAGTCAGTCAGCCAGCCAGCCAGCCAGCCAGCCAGCTAGTCGGTCCGTCCGTCCGTCCGTCCGTCCGTCCGTCCGTCGGTCGGTCAGTCGGTCGGTCGGTCGGTCGGTCGGTCGGTCGGTCGGTCAGCCAGCCAGCCAGCCAGCCAGCCAGCCAGCCAGTCAGTCAGTCAGTCAGTCAGTCAGTCAGTCAGTCAGTCAGTCAGCCAGTCAGTCAGTCAGCCAGTCAGTCACGACATGTTATTTGCTATATATAGATGGTTCCAGTGTATGGGACCCACACCAAAATTACTTGATGCGAGAACTGGAAAATATCCACACGAACGTAGCGCGATTTGTTTCGGGTGATTTACGAAAAAAGTGTAGTGTGAAGAAAATGATGTAAACTTTGGACTGGGAAGATCGGGGAGTGAGGAGACGAGCTTCTCAACTAAGTGATATGTTCCTAGTTGTCAGTCGGTAGATGGCGTACAATGGCATCAGTAGACAAGTAAGCTTGAGCGAATCTATTAAAGGTAAGAAATATCATAACATGAAGATAAATATGGAATTCTAGAGGATAAATTGGGGCAATAATATTCATTTATAGAAAGAGGAGTTAGGGACTGGAACAATTCATTAAGGGAAATTCGATAAATTCCAAGCTCCTTGAAATCATTTTCGAAAAGACTCGGTAAATAACTGATGGGGAATCTGTCACCTGGGCGACAGCCCTAAATTCAGATCAAGGATGAAAGGACGGAAGGATGGACGGACGGACGAATGGATGGATGGGCGGATGGATGGATAGATGGATGGATTTCATACATGCTCGGCACCTTCGGAGACTATCACGGGACCGCCTCTGTACCTCCTCGATTTGACTGAAGCTGTTTTGTACACTAGTGTCCAAAAGTTAAGCATAAGTTACGGGTAAGCAGGGCAACAGGAAACAGACCGCAAATCGCACGACAACAGGTCAACACAGCCAGTGCTTGCGCCCTATATTCCCTCAGTCGTATTTGCCCTGTTATAATGTGCGGAGTGTAGCCTCGTGGTGAACGTGGCGACATAATGGCGCAACGACGCCATTTGGACCCCGTTTTGCAGGGCAGAATACTCGGTCGCCTGGAATCAGACCAGACACAGACCAAAGTCGCAGTATCATTGATTGTGCCACAAAGATTCATTTCCAGGCTTTCGAAACCATTTCGAGACACAGGAGATGTTAGTTGTAGGCTAGTACCAGGTCGGCCAGGGGTAATCACTCCACAGCGGGACCGATATCTGACCTTAACCGCCCGAAGAATTCGGAGTGCACCTGCAGGACAATTGTCGGCGGAGCTTGCAGCCGTGTCAGGGGTTGCCGTTTGCCGGCAAACTGTGTACCGGAGGTCAGAACAGCAGGGCTGTTTTCCCTACATCCAGCGGTATGCGTCCCGCCCTCTCCAGCACAGACGCGGGCCCGTTTACTGCGGAGCCTTCAACATCGAAACCACCATTAATGAATGGAGGCATGTGCTCTTCACAGATGAATCCCGCTTCAGTTTGCAGAACGATTCCCGTCGCACATTAATCTGGAGAGAACCGGGTAGCCGATACAACCACATCGTAGAACGGAACCAGTATGTTGGTGGTGGTGGTAGCGTCATGGTGTGGAGCGGCATCATGTTGAATGGCCGTACGGACCTGCACATTTTCATGGGTGGTCCGAGGAATACTGTTAATGCTCGGAGATACAGGGATGAGGTACTGAGACCACATGTTCGACTCTTCAGAGGTGTGATTGGTCCAGACTTCCTCTTAGTGGACTTTAATGCCCGACCGCAGCGCGCTGCTCTGGTGGATGAATTTCTGGCTGGGGAAGACATTCATCTCATGGACTGGCCAGCGAGGTCTGCGGATCAGAATCCTATAGAACATGCCTGGTATGCATTGGGGAGGCGAATTTCATCCCGTCAGCCTCCACCAAGGACCCTCCAAGACCTTCGCAATGCCCTTTCGGAGGAATGGGATCGACTGCCACAAGAGCTCTTGGACCATCTGATAGAGAGCATGGCACGTCGCTGCGAAGCATGTGTGGCCGTTATGGGTAACCATACTCCCTATTAACAGCATATTTTGTTGTGGAAGACATTGCCAAGTTTTGTTAGTTGTTATCAAAGGTGTACCTTAGCTATCAGAACCTTTCTGACACTTTTTTTTTTTTGGACAAGTTGTGTGACATATGGTGTATGATTCAGCTTCCGTTTGTTCAGCAATCCGTCTGACATCAATATCAGGCGGTATGGCCTCGTTTAGTGATTATGCTTAACTTTTTGACACTAGTGTAATATGCGGACATTGCTGCTGATGATGGTAGTGATGATTTTTCTGAGAAAGTACAACTGGTCAACTATCTTCTCCTTAATAAGAGGACAAAATGGAAATGGACCAAATTCCTCGAAGAATGGTAGTATCGACAAAAAAGTGAAAGGTACGCGAAGGAAATGGCATTGAATCCTAATATCGTCGGGGTAGGAAGAGAACAAGACTTGACCAAGGAAGTTCTGAGAGGCAAGATGAAAGTGAGGAGTCAGCATATGTGAGAATTTTAAATGCCTATTACGACTCGCGGGGGATACCATGGATTAATTCAACGCCCTCGTCAATTGGGGATCTGTCACAAAATACAGTGCTGATGACGAAATATCCTGAAACTTTCTAAGCGAAACAAGTATTACAGCTTGGCTATCGACTTTCTCACGCAAAAGAATGTTCCGAGCTCTCAGTGGGGAGTTAGGGTGGTTCGAAGGGTCAACATTCTCAATTTTTTTGCTGTGATAGGTGTTAAGATGAGATGGTTGTCCAGTTTTGGTGGGTGCATTAGATCACATATACAGTATCCTCTCCTTGTCTGAAGATTCAACTAAACGGGCGAATTTGGAAGCGTGAGTTGGAAAACCACGGGGAGACAGGCCGAGTGTGACATTGCTTCTAACTTATTTGTCACAGGCTACTGACTGTCATATTTCCTATCCGACCTCCTCTAGTCAAATATTGTTATCTTCCGACTTCGATTGTGTTAGTTTTTCGAGGGTTGGGATTCTTTCATTTCCACGCCTTTCGTGGATCTTCCCTCTCATTTACCGACACCTTCGTTCTTCGAAGGATTGGATCTCTATTTTTCTGTCTCTTCTGATTAAAGAGACGATTGTTGACCACGAGACAATAATCACCACCACCACCAATTAGATAGTGCACGGATTTTCTTCAAGATTCAATCGAAGCAAGTGTATCTACACTTATGTTTTGTTCAGATTTATTCTATTAATTATTTTTTGTTTCTTGTTTTCAGGAACAAGACTCTCCTGAACGAGAGCGAGCTTGTGGAGGTGTAGTAAATGAAGACGAATCCGATTATGGAATCCATGTACAGGAAACTCATACAGAAAGAAAGGATGGTGAAGGATATCAAGAGGAATCTCCTGAAGATGACGATGCATCGAGTGACGATAGCTACGAAGAATCCAGTGAGGGAGGTGATAGTGACGAAACACATGTTGGAAGCACGAGAAAATACAGTGCGGATAATAGCGGCCAACGAGATGAAGGAAATGAAGCTTCTGGAGGAACAAGTGAGTATGGAGAAGGACAAGGCAGCAGAGAAAATGATGAAACATTGAATCATGAGTACGAGAACAGAACAAATGGTGATGGCGGAGAAGAAGGTAGAAAAACAGGTGGTGAAATACATGTAGGTATGTCTTTCTAAGAAAGAGCCCATGCAGGATATAATGATACAGATGATGACCATCACCATCATCACGAAAGCAATGACGATAATGAATGTGAGCACTGTGAAGAAAACGAAGTAGATGTCGAGACGGATGATAGACATAAGGAAGAACATCACCATGTAGTAGAAATTAGAGTTTGAGCTTAAAATACAGACATTAGGAAATAGTAGTGGAATTAAGGTCTATTTTATATAATATCTACACTTTCTTTGAAGTACTAACAAAACCTTTAGCCTCTAGTCTAGAAATAAAACTAAAATGAAGAAATAAATATTTAAAAATTTCATTCTGGGGTAACTTCACAGGGGGAATGAAGAGAGTGAATACTGTGTTAACCCTGTAATGCTCAGACTAACTTGATTGTGTTGTAACGAATTTACTTTCATTAAGTTTTCCCATTACCTCAGCTTACTGTCATATATTCAATGTATACGTCTTTCAGTCTTTCGTTGCTGATAGGATATATTTGTAACAATATGTAACAAGTAGTAAATGAACAAAATTAATTCAAAAGTGCACATGCATTCAATACTTTCTGTTGTCATATAACGAGAGCTCCAGAATGTATACAGAGGTAATCTGGAGCTTGAGTTGTACTTATTTTAGCGATTCAGCAAATAATTACACAATTACATAATTAATTAAATAAAAGTGTATAAATGAAAACAAATCCTATATACAGGTATTTATAACCTATACAGAGGTGGTGATGGTTCTTGTTTTAAGAGCAAGTACAGCTAGGTAACCATCCTCAACCTATATGGAGAAGAACATTTTCGGTAATGTAAGGCTTAATTTTTCATTTAACCTTTTCCATCCCACGCTCGAGTTAATTCGGAAGTCAACGCAATCTCCACTGTCCCAGCCACGTAGTCACACTTTTACCTAGGGGATGAACGGCTCACTTTGTTTTAATGTGTTACGGGGATACCCGTGGAGCAGAAAGAGGTTAAAGAAGGTGCGGGCTTGAATGGGTCTAACTACGATATCAAGAATTGATTTAAAACTTTAACAAAGGTTATATTTCTTTTAGGACTTCAAACTTAACGATTTTTCATAACAATGAAACATCAGGTACAATGGCAATCTTGAAACAAAACAAGGAAAATCCAAAATTAGTGAACTTTACAGATCCTGGTCTTCAGGCCCCTCGCTTTACAATTTCTGAGCCCCCAGCTCAAATTTACAAAAGAGCACATATTTATTCAAGGGCAGAAATCCCCTAATTCACGGAGCACTTGCTCCCAAAATACAATTTCTAGCCTTCTAGAGGCACTCGTTAATCTTACAAAAACTTTGAAAAAGAGCTAACAGGCTCTCAGTTTTCCAAGCCTACTCAAAGCAACATCAACTTACAATCACTGGCCTCTCAAGGCACAACTTATAATTTGAAAAATGATTTTATACAGGGGTATTTAATACCCAACCTCCGAGGCCTTCATGGAAAAGAACAGGTTAAATAACTGGCCTAAACAACAAAGGAATACAGGCATACACTGCGCTCCAAGGCAATGGAAACTTGAAAACCTAAAGGGCTCTAAGCCGATAAAACAGGGGCTATTCCCAAACTACTGAGGTGACTCGTATAGAAATTACTTTACCACATTACAGAATGAAAAACAGTTACAAAACGTAGTCACCTCAAACCAAGATTAAGGGGAGCTCGAGAGGGTCATTCACTCTCTATCCCCGATTTACAATTAAATGGTTTACGAAGTTTTCACATTAGCCGAAAGATGATTTACATTTCAGGAAAGTAGGTTACATAGTTATAGATTCGGACTTTTCGCTCGGATTAAACTGCTGAGATAGCAAGAAAGAATAAAGTTATGTTGCCGTTACCTTGTAGATGTTCTAGCTGCCAACGAAAGAGGCCGCCCGCGTCCTGCTTAACACACACACACACACACTCAGAAAGATGACGATCAATTGGTCAGGAAACGCTAAAAGCCGCAGTTTATAAACCCTCAGGGAAGGTTCGAGATCATTCAAGACTAATCAGGACACACCCTCTTCATTTTTATTGGCAGATTCAAAGTAAACAAGAAATGCGGGATTGGTTGAAAATTAATTACAAAAATTAGTGATTGGCTAGATTAAAAACTGGCGGAAAGAAAAGTATGTATTGCCAACCCAAAAATAAATGAACATAGATCAGTTATGGACAACCTAGAAATACAAAAATTCTTTAAATTATAAGTTCTTTCACTTTGCACCAGAGTGCATGATCATAGTTTTTAGGAGTGTCACCTGTAGAAAAAATGTCCAAACTTCTTGATGAATGGCAAACAAAACAAGGAGAAATTCAGTCAGTTTAGGAAACTTCACAACAAAACAATTACTTGATTTCACGGTGGTGACACCTTCTGATTAAAGTTCCAAGTTCCTGTTGTAGTAGTTTCCACTTTTGTTCGATAGGTGAGTTTATTTAGGCGCAAATTTTGAATGCGCGGCGTTGAGCTGTACCTCCCGGTACATAAAGTACCATTGATTTTGAATGTTTATTCTACCTGCAATGTAAAATCAAATTCACTTGAAGCAAAAGTCCGCGGGAATGTAAAATTAATAGTGTGAAATTGAGCTTCAGTGGCACATGTGCATTCGTGTTTTGGCAGTAGTCAGACTCTGAAATGTTTAACCCATTGTGTTAAAACATTCAGTGTAAATTAATCCTACCTGTTGGGGGTATCTGTCAAATCCTGACCGTAATAATAAGTGGCTCACGTTCTCTGACTGTTCCCAGCTATTTGAAGTGCTATACTTCGGAATAAATTCCATGTGCTGCAATATCCTCGAAAATACAAACGTTTCCCATTGTTTGATGGTAGGACAAATATTCAAATAGCTCGAAGACGATTAATCACTTATATGGTCTTAATTTGATTTCAAATGTCACACTCTGTACCAGTCCCGAGTTTAATCTGACACTGTAGTTCCACGGTACTATCATCTGGCATTGCCCTATGAAGACGACAGTCACTGTACAGTATTTGTACGAAAATTCCATGTATCTGTATTGAAAATGTAATGTACAGGGATTCAATTCTTATAAAAGAATGCTCAATATTTATCGTGCTAATTATATTAAAACATTATTTATTTATTTATGGTATCAGAAGCACTACTATATACATACGAATACAAACTGTACAAACAAAAAATAATAATATACAACAATAACAATACTAACTTTAAAAAGAAAGATGTTCCAATACAGTATGATAGGTTTGGACTCTATAGGTTACTTCCTGTCGAGCACGGTGCTTGGAAAAGTAGATGCTGCGTTGGCAGAAGAAAAACGTATATTGTTTGCCAGGGATCCAGGTTTCGTTTGCATGAGGTCTTTGATAGTACATGAAGTTGGACACAGTTTGCAATGGAGAAGATGAGGCGTTGTCTGTGGAGAACCACAATCACGTAACGGCGAGTCTACGTGATCCCCAGTTCAGCAGATTATATTTGCATCTTGTAACACCTGAGCACAATCTATTGAGAGATTTCCACGTTAGCCAACTTTCTGTATGACCAAGAGGGAGATCTTCGATTGGAGTCAGCCATTTTTCTGAGCGTTTGAACCAACCACCCTCGTCATTTACAAATTCGGGCTTGGTGTGCCTCCGTTTTTCTCAAAAAATTTTTCCTTGAAGTCAAACATGGACAAGCTGGCTGGTGATCACGCAGAGGGTGAGATTCAGATGTATCAACTTTTTTCTTCTCGCTCTATGCCGCTATCTCCCGACGAATGTCAGGAGGTGCACTCCCAGCAAGACAATACCAATTTTCCAAGGGAAATGTTTCGGCCTTCAATTTTAGCCACCTTCTGCTATAGTACATAGATTAAAAAATAGCGGAACATGTTTTGTAACATCTGGTATGTGAACGCTAATTTGGTAGATGGGGTTCCAAAGGTCGTACAGCATACCGTGAGATCTTAGCTACTTAGAGTATGTCAAATCGAAGTTGTACTCCATCTGTAGGCTTAGCCATGCATTAAAATGTCAGGTGACCCCTCAAAACAAAGTGAATAGTGGTGCGTCCTGTGCCGTTGTGAGGTACACAGACTACTGCATTCACTTGAACACGCTGTACGTAAACCAGCACATCTCGCGAGACATCTTAACGAGGTTCAAGTCGCAAGGGCCGTCACTTTGATCTAGGAAGGATGGACTTTTCGTCGTGTTGCTGTGGATCTAAATGTCTCTCCGTTATTTATTCAACGCTTATGGAATCGCTACAATGATAGATACCAGTTCACAAAGTGGGTTGGACAAGGTCGTGGACGCATGGCAACCCCACAGGATGACCGATATCTGACCATTTGTGCGTTGCGGAGTCGTTCAGCAACTGCCAGAGAACTGCAACAAGACCTCAGGAGGGTCACTGGAGTCACAGTGTCTGACCAGACAGTAAGGAACTGGTTAAGGGAAGTGTCTTTACGACCCAGACGTCCTGTTCGAGTGCCCCGTTTAACGCAGCAACATCGCGCAGGTCGCCTTCTGTTTGCGCGTACCCACGTCAAATGGCAACTTCGCCAATGGAGACCTGTGTTGTTCTGAGACGAGTACAGATTTCCCCTGACATAGCGTGATGGACATCAACATGTATGGAGACGCCGTGGTGAGCAGTACATACCACATGTTCTCCAGGAAGGCGACCGATTCTGACAATGTTCTGTGATGATGTGGGGTAGCATCAGTATTGATGGCCGTACGGATCTTGTCGTCGTCCGTAGTAATCTTACCGCTGCGGGGTACATCGAGCAGATACTGCTGCAGCATGTGTTGGTTGCTGCATACGGTGTTGGCCCTGAATTCGTACTCATGCATGACAACGCCACGGCTCATGTAGTGCGCATCACCAGAGCTGTTTTGCGAGAACTGAACATTCAAGAGATGGAATGGCCAGCAGTGAGTCCCGACTTTAATCCCATCGAGCATGTGTGGGATAGGCTAAACGGTAGTGTTCGTGGGCGTCCTGTTCCACCACCGACTCTCCAAGACCTCGAACAGGCTCTCATTAAAGAATGGGATCTGATACCGCAACGTGACCTCGGTCGACTTATACGGAGCATGCCACGTAGGTGCCAAGCTGTGATAAATGCTCGTGGAGGACATACACCATACTGAAGCTCTCCAACTGCGATATAAATCCACCCTTAAGGATTGTTATCACTTTGTTTTCGCCCCTATTTGGAAATCTCCGTTTGTGTTCTGAAGATGGACGCGAATCCATCGATGTTCTTTTGTATACAACGGGAAATAATAAAGGTTTAGTTGGTAATATACCTGGGTTTGGGGTATTGTTTTGTGGAGCATGGCATACGTTCAAAAACATGTTTCCCTATTTTTTTGAACTGTGTAAAAATTGATGTAATCACTTTGAAAGTGGAGTGCCATTTACAAAGATACAACATAAAAGACATATATGTTAAAAATAAGACACATTAATTTTGCAAAAAAACGAGTGTCGTCTTTCCTATGCACATTGCTTTGCTGGTTTGTGGGTTTGAGAATGTTACAGTAAATTCTTCATTGTAAATCGAATGACACGATGTAAAGACGTCACTCTACTAAATTTATGGCATGGTATCACAGCTGAAGATGACCAAAATTAAAGGCAGAAACGTCCTAATGTTTTAATGAACTTTGAGTATAATTAGCACGATAAGTATTGAACAGGTGGACCTATCTAAACATTCTTTTATACGAATTAAATCTTTGTACGTGGTAGAGATAATGTTAAAATCTCAAGGCAGCAGTCTACCAAAATATCGGATGCCGGCTTGTTTTGAATGACAAAGTTACATCTTATTGATTGTGCGGTACGTGGTCAAGTGAAGATGTTTCACTGCATTAATCCCATCTATTTTATAAGCATAGGGGGACGTAAGTGCGATAAAATGAAAGTTATATCGAGAAATCGATACAATTTTGGCGATAGATAACTGTTGGTTTGTTGAAGTTCCTGATATTGTTATACCGGATTGGTCAATGGAGCTTGAACTAAATAGTGTAATTAAAAGCATGTACACTGTACTTGAAACATTTTCTTAACGGTGGATACGTAGGTGGTTAAGTCAATTAAGAACTCTCACATGTGAACTGTTCTCACTTTCATTCAATTTCATACCGAAATAATACACTTAATAGTCTACCCGTTAGCCGGTACAATTATCAGTTGTCAGATGGTGGGCTGAAATGAGGTCAATCGTTGGTAGCGTTGTGTGGTCCTATTTTAAAATCTAAAGTTTTCATCAGAATTTCAAAATGTTGTACAATACGATCGGTGTTGCTGTGGATGGGCGCCGTGTTGATGTACGGCAACACTAGGTCTCCCTCTGTCAACAGCTCACGTGAGTTGGTACTGTGTTGCCACTGGGCGAGAAGAGACCGTCGTATCCAAATTGAACATTGACCATTTTTTTTTGATTCATTGTGCCCAACTGTGGAGCGCGTTTGAACTTATTTTGCACAATGATTCTTCTTCTTTTCTTCCCAATATCTCTTCATATTTTCACTGTGTTCCTTTCTGCGTGTTTCTATCCAGCCTGTATTTTTTCTTGTTGTTTTCTCTGCAAATTTATGTTTGTTTACTAAGCTTTTAAATTTCATTCTATCTTGAATGTTTTCGTCCTCAATACCCATTTCTTGTAGATCTTCATGAATTTCTACTAACCAATTGTTGCGGATTTTCAGGTTTAAAGTTAGATTTGGAATTTTCTTTGTCAGCCTGTTGTTATCCATTCTGTGTAGGTGTCCGTAGAATTTTAGTCGTCTCTTTCTGATGGTATCTGTGATTTTTTCTGTGAATTGAAAATTTCGTGTGGTTTCTTTTTCATCCAAAATCCATTTTTGAACTTTGGTCGAAGGATTTTTCTGAGAATTTTCCTCTCTTGTTTCTCAATGCTTTTCATTTGTGACCTGCCGCCAATGATCAGTGTTTCAGATGCATAAATTGCCTCTGGTTTGATAACTGTATTGTAGTGTCGTAATTTTGCATTTTTTGATATACATCTTTTGTTGTACCTGTTCCATGTGATTTTGTAAGCCCTTTGCAGTTTAGCAGTTCTTTCTTTGTTAGCTTCCTGATTTAACCCTGTTGGCTGAATAATTTCATCTAGATACTTGAATTTGTCTACTTGGGAAATTATTCCACATTTGGTGATTAATGGTTGATTGTCGAATCTTGATTTAGTTCCTTCCATAAACTGTATCTTCGCAAATGAAATTTGAAGTCTGGTTTTTGCGGCTATTTCATGCAACTTTTCTATGGAGTGGATTGCTTCTTGTCTGTTGTTCGAAAGGATCGCAAGGTCATTTGCGAAAGCTAAGCAATCAAGGTGAATTTTGTCTTTAAGAAGTCTGCCAATGTTCATACCTTTAGTTTATTTTCTCCATTCACGAATCACTTTTTCCAAAACTAAATTGAATAGTAGTGGGGATAGTCCATCTCCCTGTCGGACACCAGTTCTGATTTCGAACGGTTCAGAAATTTCTCCCAAGAACTTAACTTTTGATGAATATTGAATTTTCACGACCGCATTGTAATCGAAACAGACTTTCAACGTATTACGTCGTGTTACGTACATGTAGTACGTGTTGAAGAGATGTTAAGTACAGAACAAAAATGGCCAGCTGGACACCAGTGGGATTCGAACCCACAACCACCCACTGGTGTCCGGACACCAGTGGGATCCGAACCCACAACCACCCACTGGTGTCCGGCTGGCCATTTTTGTTCTGTACTTAACATCTCTTCAACACGTACTACATGTACGTAACACGACCTAATACGTTGAAAGTCTGTTTCGGTTAACTTTTGATGTTGTGTTGGTCAAAGTTTGTTTAATCAATTCCCTCGTTTTCCTGTCGACTTGAAATTCCTCTAATATGTTGAACAGGGTCTGCCGATCTATGGAATCATACGCCTTTTTGAAGTCAACAAAGGTGATTACTGTTTGTTTGGTTTTGCGAATCTGTAGTATGGTTTTTAGGTTTAGGATTTGTTCTGCGCAGGATCTCCCTTTTCGGAATCCAGCCTGAATCTCCGATCAGGTGGTCTGTTTGTTTCTCTAATCTATTAAACAGAGATTTAGAGATTTTATATACGAGTGAGAGGAGAGAAATTCCTCTGTAGTTATTAATATCTGATTTGTCTCCTTTCTTGTGAAGTGGGGAATCAATGCACATTTCCAATCCTCCGGAATTTCTTCAGAAGACCAGATGTTCTGTAAGATTTTTTGAATACTCTGGGCCAGTTTGTCACCACCAATTTTCAACATTTCAACGATTATTCCATCTTCTCCTGGTGCTTTGTTTTATTTTAAATCTCTGATTATTTGTTTGACTTCTTGTAATGTGGGGGGTTCTGTATCTGGATTTGGTGTTGGTTTTTCATAGGTGAATTGTTCTTTCGGAGATTGACAGTTTAAAAGGTCCATGAAATGGTTTACGAGGAGTTCACAATTTCCCTTATTACTTGTTTCCAAAGTCCCTTCTGTACATTTGAAACTGAGGCTAGGTGCCTGGTAATTGGATAATTCTTCTCTGAATGTTCTGTAGAAGTTCCGTGAATTGTTTTTCTTGAAATCTTCTTCGATTTTTGCCAGTCTGTTTTGATCATATATTCGTTTTTCAGATCTGATGATTGAGGTTTGTTTCTGTGTTTTGAAAAATTCTTCACGATTTTGATCAGTTTTATGGGAACTCCAGTTTAGCCAGGACCTAATTCTGACTTCTATGGCCTTGTCACAGGTGTCATTCCACCACCTGTGTTTGCGTTTCCTTGGGGGGTTGCTGATGTTTTGTGAAGCTTTCAAGAGTGTGTCCTTGAGTTCTAGCCAGTTTGAAGGAGCATCGTTGGAGATATTCGCAAGGAAGTTGAGTTCTGTCTCAGAAATTCAGGGTCGATTCTTGGGTTTCTGATTGTTTTGGTTTTCTTCCTGTTGGGTTGAAACTTTGCTTTGACAAGAGGTAGGTGGTGGTCGGGGTCAATAATTCCATTTTTGACTTTAACGTTCATAATTTGTTTTTGTTTTTTTTGTTTTTCTTGAAAATAGCCACATGGTCTAGTTGAAATTCTCCTAAATGCATGTTCGGGGATCTCCATGTCATTTTCTTTTGTGGAAGTGCCAGGAAATGGGTTGACATCAATTTTTGATCGAAATTCTCGCAGAAGCCAATTAAACGTTCTCCATTTTTATTGGTTCTTTTGTGAGCAGGGTAAAGTCCTACAGTGGTCCTAAATTTCTTCTCTTTGCCAATTTGTGCATTGAAGTCCCACAGCAGAATTTTGACATGATGTTTTGGAATTTTGGCTGTAGTTTCTTCTAGTAATTCCCAGAAGTCATCTACCTTCTGTGGGTCTTTTTGATTGTAATTGTTTGTAGGTGCATGTGCATTGATTATTGTACAAGCTTTGTTTCCTGATTTGATTGTCATTAGCGAAATTCTTTCAGAAGGAGATGTAAAGTATAATACCGAATTTGTGATACTTTTTCTCACTGCAAAACCAGTGCCAAATTGTAATATTTTGTTAGAGAGGAGGGTAGCTGATTTACCTTTATAAATTCTATAGTTTCCTGATTCAAAATGATTTTCGTCACTGTACCTAGTTTCTTGGAGTGCCAGAATTTGGATGTTGAATTGGTCTAATGTGTCTGTTAAGTGCTTCAACTTCCCAATTTTGCAAAGCGTGTTGATGTTTAAAGTGCCAATTAAATGTTTTTCCTTTGGGCGAAGAGAGTTGGGAAGCTCCGACACATTCCCGCATGATGTTGTCGGTCCCTCAGAATCCGATGACCGAGAAAACCTAGTATGAATACTAGGGCCTGGCTTGATCTTTATTAATCGTATTGTATGATTATACAGGATGTAACCGTGACGATGTTACAAACTTTCAGGGATGATAGAGGAGGGCAAATGGATCACCTTGAGATAAGGAACTGTAGTCCGGAAGCGTTTGAGTCAAAAGTTATTAATAATCCAAGTTGTTCTTCCTCCCCGCCTAAATGTAGCAGTGTACGCAGTGGTAGTGATAAGGGAACTGTCCATACTGTCATATCGAAATCGACAAGGAAATTTGGTAGAGGGGTTGATACCGAACTCGATAGCTGCAGTCACTTAAGTGCGTCCAGTATCCAGTAATCGGGAGATAGTGGGTTCGAGCCCCACTGTCGGCAGCCCTGAAGATGGTTTTCCGTAGTTTCCCATTTCACACCAGGCAAATGCCGGGGCTGTACCTTAATTAAGGCCACGGCCGCTTCCTTCCACTTCCTAGGCCTTTCCTATCTCATCGTCGCCATAAGACATATCTGTGTCGGTGCGACGTAAAGCAAATAGAAAGAAAGAGAGGATGATGGGTCCATAAGAAAGCAATGTACAAACATTCAGCTGCCACTTCGATCTGTAAGGTCCTGAAATCGATACAGGAATCTCTAAGAGAATTGCACGCGTTAGCGTATGGCTCGACGTGGACAGCCCTGGTGACCAGCTGAAGCGACCGGGTTACCTTGAACTTTTTGCGCTAGCCAGTTGACACATGTTCTTTGCAAAGAGCAGTCATGAATCCGGCTAATATTGTAGAGTATGCTTTACGTTATTTCCGTGAAAAAGGTTTCCCCACTTCCCGTAAAATAACTGCGGAAGAAAGAGAGATGGGTCGACATTTGATCGAACTAATTGAAAATCATCCCATGGATGCCAGCATCGTCTCGAAGTTGTGTCTGGAGAGAAACAGTGACAGTGAAAGTGATAGTGGAAGCAGCGACACCTCACCTGCATTATCTGAAAGAGAAGGCAGCACACCATTACCAGGAACAAGATGTGTTACGGATCCGATTTTGAGCCCCGAGTCTGATTCCCATCGATCCAGTGAAGAGACACTGCAGTGACCTAGGAAATCTACTAGTTCAGGCTATGTTTCCAATCCACAGAAGAAAGTGGAACAAACTGTACATCTTGCGTACAAGAGAAAAGCTGTAAATTTTTGGTTAAATAAGGGGTAGGGGGTTAAGAAGTGGCTTTCATTAACCACTGTTCGCAAAAGTTCACGACAACTGTACAGGTGGAAGAACCAATTAGAATCTACATCAGTAAGCCCCGTTGAATACAGGAAATAGATCCATACACAATTATTTTCTCGCTTTACGGAAGCAAGAAAACTGAAGTGGAATGTATGCGATGAATTCCTGTGACTGTGGGCCTTGGTAATTTCAAGAGAGATTTCAATGGAGCGAACGAATTTCAGCGCATGTGGTAGTTGGTTGAGTTGTTTTAAGAAAAAGTACAGAATAAAAAGTAGAAAAATTAAGAAATGTGCATCCCGTACGTATCTGTCAGAAGAAGACAAAAATTATAAGTCGCAAAGAAATTTGTGGAAGCAACCACAGAGCGATTTTTAGACTACAACCCCTTCTTCAATATACAATACCGATCAGAGTGGTTTCATGCGCGAAATGAAAGCGAAAAGGACTCTATCGTTTGTTGGTGATAAACATATAGAAACAGTTGCTCAATCAGTTAGTGCACTCACCCATTCGTACACAATTATGCCTACAATTAGTATGGCCGGTACTCTTTTCCCGAAATTATTCATTGTACTACAGGAGGCAACTGGAAATTTCGGTCCGAGAGTTTTCAAAAAAAATGTTTCATGCCAGAAATATAATTGTGACAGCCACAAAATCATGGAAAATGGGGAGAAAGGAATTAAATTATTGGTTTAAAGAATCCTTGTTCCCATTTGCGGAAGAGAAATGTTTGCTACTACTAGATTCCTGGACTACTTATAGTGATAAGAACTGTCTTGAAGACATTCCTCCAGGCAACAGTATATAAATTATCCAGATTCTTCCCGGAACTACAGGGAAAATACAGCCCTTGGACAAGTTTTTCTTCCGGCAGTGGAGGGCTTTGTATCGCCGCTTAACAGATATTGTGCCGACTTGTGAAGACTTTCAGTTTGATGTTTATCAGAGAAACAGCATACTAAAAATGCAGTCCTTCATTCATTTTCAATTTTTCTTCCCCGCGGTTCAAGGACATGATTAAACATTCGTGGTCCGCAACCAATTATCCAACGGAGAGACCTCCCGTGTTCGAAGTGCCTGCGAAATATTGTCTTCAAACAAGTAAAGAAAACTGTGAAGAAAAATGTGGCCTCACGTGAACGTTTGTTGTGCATTGTGCCAAAAATATTTGTGTTTTTATCACGCGATTAACGCACCTCATTTTGCGTTTCACATTCGTTCCGTAACAAAGTGACCTTGGCGCGTGACAGCCTACCAGTTCGTTCTCTCTCTCCCTCTCTCCGGCACAAATGCTAACTCCACTCCGCTATGCACCGCGCGAGTCAACAAGAAGCAAGGGTTGTCCAGTAAGCTGCGTTGTCACACGGAATTTTTTAAAATCAAAGTTTCGGAACCATCCATTTCGAAAATGGCAGCTAAACGTTTGTTCATCGCTATTTTATGGGTCTCCTCATGGTCTCTGCGAAATTTCATTGTCGATTTCGATATGACAGTATGAACAGTTCCCTTGTCAGAGATGTACCACCCACGTTCATAGAAAACGTCCCACTTTCCTTTCGTGAGCGGATGTGGTTCCAACATGATGGAACCCCACCTCACTTTGGACTGAGGGTTGGTGAACACCTGAATCAGACATTCTCTGCAAAGTGGATATGAAGAGGGGGTCCTGTTTCATGGCCCGCTCGTTTACCTGATCTCAACCCACTTGATTTCTTCTTGTGGGGCCATGTGAAAAGCCTTGTGTATGAGACACCTGTCGAGACTCAAGAGGATCTCATGGCAAGAATTCTCACTACTGCCTGCGACACTGTACAAACGATTCCGGGGATTTTCGAACGGGTACAACAGAACTATGTGCGACAATGTCATGCCCGCATTGACGCAGGAAACGCCCTTTCCAACATTTGTTGTAAATGGAGCAGCTTTTGAAACTTGTGCAGGTGAACGGACTTAAATGAGTAGAATTTTGCTAAACGTTTGACTCGATCGTTCCCAGAATATGGTTCCTTATCTCAAATTGATCCATTTGCCGTCGTCCATCGTCCCTGAAAGTTTTTACCATCATCACGGATACACCCTGTATAAGTAACTAGGTGAATAGGCTTTAGGTCGAACAGTAACGTTCAGCGAGTAGTCGTATCCTAACATCTGAGATTTGACCCTGACAAGTATTTAAACAAATAGGGGGATGTGTAATAATGTGTAATAATGGTACTTTGTACGTGGAAATGAATTGCGTGTCTAGTTACCTTATTTACTAAACCACCCTCGTATTTTACTGAAATACAAATATTTCCATTCATGGCATACTATTGAAAATCACCGATCATGAATATTAGTGAAACAGTTCTTCTGTAAGGGTACCTAGTATACTTCACTTTAAAAATATGAGCGGAAAATTAATTATCAAGCAAACTGCCTGAGAAGCGAATATTCCTAAATGTAAATTGCACAGAGGGGACACGTTGATAATTTTTCCACGGACTGTAATTTCAGAAATAACTCGTTACGAAGAATTTGCCTGTATAAACTACACAGTGAATGTCTTAAATAAATGATTACGATTGTGTTACAAATGTATCGGGTACATCAATTATTTGAGTATTTTGTGTTATAAATGAACAACATGCTTCAACTCGCAATCAGGTGATGTTTCTACGAGTTTGGCAGGAGGTGGATAGGCGGCCCGCTCACGTGCGTCTTCGCTAGCCTGTTCACGGCAGTGGCCTCAGCAAAGGACAGATGACGTCACAGGTTCGAGAGAATTCCAAGCCAGAGAAATTAAAAGATCGCAATATGAAGATAAAGGTGGAATTCAAGAGAACAAATTGGGGCGAATATTAATTTATAGGAAGGGGAGTTAAGGATTGGAATAACTTACCAAGGGAGATGTTCAATAAATTTCCAATTTCGTTGAAATCATTTAAGAAAATGTTAGGAAAGCAACAGATAGGGAATCTGCCACCTGGGCGACTGCCCTAAATGCAGATCAGTATTCATTGATTGATTGATTGATTTATTGATTGATTGATTCAGGAGAATTTGATTTTACGATACAGGTAGAATAAACATTCAAAATCAATGGTATTTGAAAACAGATTGAGTAGTTCATCCTGTAGGTAAATGTGTGACCACTGTTCCAATACTGATTATACCGAGTGCCTCGCCTAAAAGACGTCAGGGGCCTTTACTTTGGTGCTTCGTAACTTATCTTGGATTTCGTTTTTGTCATGTGTAGGTAAGTAAAATAAACTCGTGTCCTAATCCTGAGGTGGTGCAGCTCTTTTCAGGCACACCCCCCAATTGAGGTGAGCAGCATGTACAATTTCAACCACACACCAGCCCTCCTGCCATTCTTAAATTTCTGACAGTACCGGGAATCGAACCCGGGCCACCGAGGACGGCAGCTAATAGTGCTAACCGTTACGCTACGGAGGCGGAAAATGTGTAGCTAGATTCAGCCCAAACAATCAGGTACGTCATCCGACATCCAGTGCCAACGGAAAAAGCAGTTTAGATTTACACCGCAAACCAATTTCTTTTAGTTTAATTTCATAAGCACAATCGATAGAGCAGTCTTAAGTTAGTTTGTTGGGAAATTACGTCCAGGGATATTTATTGAGGGTGCCAGTACAACTTTTCTGGTCGCGCTACCTTAGAATGTGCCGTGCTGTCTCCACACTACTGCCATAAAAGCAGGCTCGCTCAGCCGCCACTGGAATTACTAACTATACCTCTTGTTGTGCTTATCTCTGTTGCACTTGACCCTCACTGTAATTAGTCATGCAAATACCTTAGTCTCCATCTACCATTTTTGCCCCAAAATCATTCCTTTAAATTGAAGAAACTTCTAGTGGATGAAAGGTATTACGGACTCTTAAGATTACGGAGGTACAGTACGTTAGTTGTTTAACGTAGGACTTACCCATGTAAAGTTTCCGGCAACGCAAAAATGGGAAAGGACTAGAATGGGAAAGGAAGCGGTCGTGGCCGTCATTAAGGCACTAACACAACACGGAAGTGGAGCGTGATACTGATAACCGAGAGGCATTGTCACTAGCTTCTCTCCAAGACGGTTGTGGTTCGAATTCCGGCCAATGTATGTGAGATTTTGGACATATAAACAGGACACAGTTGAATACTAATTGATACGCATTAATTAATCACCGAGTACTTTATACTACTTGGAGAATATTCACTTCCTTGCGCCCGTACAGTTGTATAGGGCTTTTCGCTAGTAAGATGTACCCTCGCGTGCAGGAAATGTAGTCCATAGAGGGACAGCGGATTTGGCTGGTGTGAAAATGAGAAACCACGGAAAACTATCTTCAGTGCTGACGAAGATGGGATTCAAACCCACCAACTCCCGAATGCAAGCTCTCAACTACGTGACAACATGCCTAACTCGCTTGTTGATTTCATAACTTGTACACACATTTGTGTTTTACGATAGAAAAATAGTTATCACTTTAATATCAAAGCAAAGTAAAACGTTACGTATTTTAAAACAACCTACAGTGTAGCAAAGATCAGTTCTCTGGGAATATATCAGACGGGAGAGCCGAATGGTTTATCTCTGTACTACTGTTCTGTACTTCCGAACTGTCCAATTACGTAGAGCTAAATAGATCAGTGGCTAAAGCATTTACGTCAATACTCTTTATACAATTTCCGTTCATATTTGCTCGTCAAAAGACCAGGCGAGTAAAGACCTTTACTCGGAGGAAGGATGGATTATACATGTGCAAGTACTAAACAGCGCGTGTACTGTCTAGTAGGAGCAATATAGACTAATTACGACATTCTCTTCTACAACACGGGGTTGAGCGTGATAACCGAGAGGTATTGTCACCAGCTTTTCTCCAAGACGGTTGCGGTTCGAATCCCGGCCAATGCATATCAGAATCTGGAAATATAAAGTCACATCCTTGTGGTCCAGTTTCTAAGTGAAACTAGAACTTCCGAGGGTCAACAATTATGTAAAATTGCAAGATTTCCTTCCTTTATACTGTACTTTTTTGGCCCAGTTTTCTTCCAAAAGGACAATGAAGTTAATCATTCAACTCCTCACGAAAAAAAAAAAAAAAGTCGAGGGTATGCTTGCGTTTCAGTTGCTGGGAAATGTACTTAATGTTGGTATGATCTCATGAAATTTCGCTGTTTTCGACCAAAACTCAGTTGCAGAGATACAAACAAGATGGAGCCACCAGACTTCACACAGATCAACGTTATTCGCTCATTAAGTTTACCTTTCCCTAAAGATTTTTGTAATTATGAAATGATCGAAATACTGATCAGAAGTGTTAGTTAGAAGAAACGTGTATCCGTGTGTGTAACGCCAGTTCAGAAAACATCAGTACATTGTGTAAGAAAACCGGTTAGTATCAGTCAATTTAAGAGAATAAGAATTTCCCTTGTGCAGATTAGTGTCATATTTGGTAAAAAGGAATCAATATCAGGAAATTTAACTTAAAAAAATGCCCGATGCTCAGGAGGTTATGTGTTTGTACAACAGAGAACAGAAATTAGCCAAGGATTGAATTCGAAACAATTATACGAGTAAATAGCTGTATCAAAAATCACTTTTCGACCATTATGGTTAGTTATTTACTGTGCAATTAGTGATAAATTATCGTTTGTCGCACTTCAATTAGAGTGTGCATGCTGTCAGAGTGTTTCGAACACAATATGCTCCTCCAGGGCTTTTGTATCTGCGAGCAGAGTACTGAACTTATGTACAGTACATATAAACAGGACACAGTTGAATACTAATTGATACGCATTAATTAATCAACGAGTATTTTATACTACTTGGGGAATATTTACTTCCTTGCGGCCGTACAGTTCGTATAGGGCTCTTCACTAGTAAGATGTATCCTTGCGTGCAGGAAATGTGGTACATAGAGGGACAGCGGATTTAGGTTACCAATGAAATATCTAACAGCCCCGCTGTCTCCAGTGTCGAACTCCTTTCCTTCTCTTACACGCCTCTAGCAACATGTAACAGGTTACTTTCCTTCCCCCCGCCAAAAAGAAAGAAAAACGTATGTTCGTTGTCAACGATTTCTGTCTATACTACGGCCCACGAGAGATGAAATGTATGGTTTAGCGCTAGCAGCGAGAAAAAAAATGACTAACGCCGCTCGAAAATGGTCTGTTGCCATGGTGACGATCCCAGTGACGCCACATGTTAGGGATACTATCGCCACGTGGTTGTTTTGCCCTCAGTTTGCTTTGTGTTTGCTTTGTTGTTATTGCTTCATGTATTTGTTTTCCGGATATTATGTTTGTTATTAGTTTAGTTGGACAATTTTCTTAGTTTCATTCTTGAAGAGTACCGTTAACAATCGGCGTTAAATAATACAAATATAAATGTGGGTTCTGTTCTATTCTGTATTATAACTTCCTTAAGACTGATTGATAGATATAACTTTTTCCATAACTGCAATTCTTTACATGTTATTTATTTGTTGATATTGTTGTCAGCAGTTGATGGTTTAGTTATTGCTTTTGATTATGAGATCTCATATTTATCGGCAGCGACGTGTTCTGTCTTAGCTCGAGGAACGGGTCAAAGTTTACTGAATTGCATTAGGCCAACGTGTTTTATTAGACACTCACCCTGTTTTAAAGGATGATATGCCGCAGAGGGAGGTAACTGTGGCAACGCAGCGCACGTCGTAGTTAAGCCCCATTCACAATGCAAACGTAACGTAACGTAAACTTAAAATTAACGTTAACTTAGAAGTTAGCGGCCATCTTATCTAATGGATCCATTCACAATGCGCCGACGTAAACTTAACTGCGAGTCCGTAAAATTAAGGGATTGCAAACTCCAAGCTCTTGCGGTTAATTTTACGTTAACTTTAAGAACCAGCCAATCAGAGCAGAGGTAAACATTGTGTGTTGTGCACGATATAATGACTTCTTTCGAAGAAACACTTGTAATTCTCTTTCAAAATAGTCTTTGTGTATAGGCTATGTATGATAGAAGGAAAAAGAATTACAAATACGCTGTACCGAAAAATAAAAGGTGGAAATTAATATCCTGTAGTAATGAAATCTGACAATAAATGGCGGGGGACAAGCTCGCAGCCCTGGCAAACGGACGAGAGACAATCCCTGTCATAAATAAAACAGTGTCCCTGTATATTTCTTAACATTATGACGGACTACTAGTTTACGAAAACGATATCATCCAAACAAATAGATCCAAACATCTTATCGGGGTGTGATAGATAGGGTCATAGATGTCGGTAAAGGAGACCTTACATTTCTTTTTATTACAAAAGGGGAAGCAAATCGTAAGAAAGGCAAACAGTTCAAGTTTCATCCGCATGTCCAAAACGAACTGATGAGGGACATTTCTTACAGTAGATTACCGAAATCGCCCTGAGATAACCTTCTTTGATCCAAGGGATGAACCCATTTTCTGCACCGTTGTTTAGATCGCTTTTTCAGGTACCGTAGGCCTACACAGCTCCCAGGAGCAAAGCAATAGATGTTTGAAGTAATAGGAATTCCGCTACCACGTTGTTTGATTCCATCGAGGTACTGAAATATAAAACTGCGAGATAGCCCAAAACCTGACTTCCGTACTAAATAACATGGCAGTGTTTTGATTGGCTGCTGTGTACTCTTTACGTTAATGTTACGTTCCTCCATTGTGAATTCCACAAATTTTACGTTAATTTTACGGTTACGTTACGTCGTTAAGTTTACGGTTACGTTTGCATTGTGAATGGGGCCTTACTGCTTTCGCCGCTCGAATGTCAGATTCGAACACTCATGAGCCCAAGAATAGTTGTCAGTCAGGTCCTAAAGGCAATGCCTTGTCGATACAACCACACGTTCCTCTCTTCAACTTCACGTTTCATTTCTTAATACGTAGTGTACCGTACCCAGGGGTAAATACCCTCCAGGACGATGCCTCCATTCCTGTATGAACATCCGACTAACTCAGGGTTGGGCAGAGTGTGGGTTGGTTGTCGATTGGGTCAGGATAAAAAGTCGAAGTTCTACTCTAAAATAGCAATCAATGACAGGAAATGGAGGTATAACACGAATGAGAAACAATCATAGGGGGTAAGATGGATTTATTAACAAATATCCCCGATCAAATCACACGAAAATAAATTGAATCAAGAAAAGTAATAATTTGTAAAAAAATAAACTCAAAGTATAGAAATAAGTTGAAATCAGAAACGTTAATTGAATGATTGTACAAATTTGACATTAAAAAAAAGCAAGTTCAACAAAGAACATTTATATAAATCAAGACTGAGTTTCTTCTTATAGTCCAATGTTTATGTTGTATGGCCACAAGTGTACGCAAACACTGCCATGTGGTATTTCCGTATGGAGTTTTCACACTATCGCATCCCAACGATACGGTTTCAAAGTTAAGTTAATCCCGAGAGTCGTCAAACTATTTCCGTAAAATAAAAGTTACAATATAAGAAAGATTACGACGGAAAGAAAATAATTAAGACGCACCGGACGCTATGTAAGTTATGCAAAATACTAGGGGCAAATCCTACACTATATTTACAGCAATTCAAATAATCAAACTAAACATATATATATACATCGGGTATCGAGTAAAGTCTTAAATGCTACACTGCTTCTAATGTGAATCCCGGTTCACTACAAAAGATCTAGACAGAACTAGATAAACCAACGATACTTCAGCACTCGGGCTGTTCCCTTTAAAAACAACGAGACAAGGTATACAATCATAAATAAAAATGTAAAACCATCCTGTAAGGGAAAAACATATAAATAATCCTTGATATCATGAAGAAAGCAATGGGCAACATTGCCTCCTTCTGCTGCGTTTGAGCGCTCAACAGCGCGGTCATCCGTCATGTACTTCCGGGTAGATTAAGAGCTGTAAAGAAATGTTGAACTCCACTATGCTAAAGATTGGATTTTGTCTCCCGAGGCCGCCCCAAGGAAATACTGTCTCTTTCATATATACCGATAACACAGGCCAGGAATCAGCTTGCCATAAGATAACGCCCATCATCGGCTACACGGAAACTCACGTATATTTATTCCTTCTTGGCATGCTTGGGCCATTTAACAACATCAGACTCAATAGTCTGGAATTAACACTGTCCATTCTGATCACAATATACATTCAGAAGACACTAGGTAGGCACACGCATCTGCACAATACTCTTTATCTTGTCAGGCATACCATCATCCTGCACCAATACATTATAATTCAACATGCAATTATTATCTCATTATTCCTCATGAATCCCACTGGCCTTTCCACATAATGAGACGCAGTTCGAGTCCTTGGCAGACCATCAGGCAAACGGAATCCAATTTAACTTCAAAGATCTTATTTTAACAACGACGTTCTGCAGCTCCTTCTGGCAGCTTCTGTAAAACCATGCATCATGCAAAATAGCTATACCTGTCTCTCTGAATAACCAAAATAAAATGAATTGATACGTGTTTGACGTAATATAAAAATGAACCTGTCGATCTAGCCCTTCTAGCATATATTTAAGGAAAACTCGGAATATCCTACGCTAAGTACTATATTTACAACAATAACTGATCCTATCAATCCCTCATTTTCCCAAACATCTACTCATAAAGCAAAATGAAAATAAAATAAACATGCATTAATCTCGTATACGAATCTATCATAGTAACAAAATTAAACAAACACATGCCGTCAGGCTTACTTTAAATGAAAATTAAAGTTCTATCTACACTGCCCTAGTACCTTAACATAACTTACATATCATGCCGTAAATAATACATGCGTCTTACTTTACATGACTCTCGGGAAACCAGGATAGCAGCTTACATCCCCACTGCTTTATGGGTCTACTCCATGTTAATCACAGCATTAACATGTGGGAATGCACTTCCTTCCTCTACAGGCGTATCCATCATCTTGCTGGAAAATAATTCACTGGAACACAGAAGACTATTATTGATGATCTCTTCGCTGCTTAATGCTGCGAGCCGCAATACCCTTTCTTTTACCAGATCAGCTAACACACTGATTCACATATATATAACACACTTCACTTAAAGGGTAAAAATACAGTTTAAAAAGCAGCCCACGGTTCGGTACGGAAGTTCCACGCGAATACGCGCCCGTCGCGAAATAGTGAAACAATAGCACGTTTCCACTACACTTGTTACTCAGCGGTCACTGAACACCGTCTTTATCAATTGAAAGTAAACTCTGCCAAAATTGTACTATTTCATTTACTCAAGTACAGTAAATATTACGACTGCACAATTTAAAGTATCAATGAAACTCAGTTACTGTTACAGGAATGATACCACGTTAATCACGATCACCAGCCACAGAGTTAATACATCCGCACTGTGCAAATCTTTATCACGGAGTCACAGAGTTGGTACATCCGTACTGCTCAAATTTCAACTACCGAGTGACGCTCTCCAGAGCTAGGGTTACTAAGGAGGCTTCGGTGACGCCAATAATGTTGGGGTTCCCGGGTGTCTGAACCAACCACCAATCAGAGAGTTCGTCATATATGATGACATAATACTTATTGTAATATATTTACAAAACACAGCTCAAACACTAGCAAATCTCTTCCACCAATTTTTATAATACATTTCCAAATATATCTGACTTCAGAAACTGTGGAAAACCGATCTCTTACAGAAACTGACTTTATCCACAGAGCACGTTGGTCATCCTGGAATTAATATTTGGCGCGGTGTAGCCTCCAGGTTTGCCAAATCCCTAAGTTCCCATTGGCTGAAATATCTTGCTTGGTCAGCATCTAATACACGTGTCGATCCTTGCCAGCGCTTGGGTACGCTATCTTTTCTCACGGTCATACGGAAATATGAAGCAACATCCAGCGATTCACTGTCTTGCTCAACATCCGGTATCAACTATCTTAGGGTACGATGCTTTAACATGTTAGACTGTAACTTTTAGGAATAAATTTTACATATTTGGTCAAATAATATTACAATTATTATTATGAGCCGGTAGGATACGGCTCAGTAGGATACGGAAAATTTTGCGCCGGATCTTGAAGATGCTTCATCCTCGTTATTCCACGTCCTGTCTTCCTCACAATTTTCCCTTCGATTAAATTTGTATTATGGTGCATGGTATGTTCAAAGAATTTAGCAGCCTTTTTCGGCACATTTAGGAGCAGCCCTTTCTTCCCCTGAATTTCTTAAAGAAAAATTCCATCGGGTTTCTTCTCCACCTATCTAATCTCAACATTCTCCAGACCAAATGTTCTATTATTCTCATATTATTCTCATCCATAGAAGAGAACACTCTTCACAAACGATTTTGCAATATTTTCTGATCTGAAAATCTATTCGTCTGCTAGTCAAAAGATGTATCTTGGTATGAAACGCTGTTTGACTAGTGCTGTATCTGTTATTGTCGGTGACTAAGCTTCCAAGGAAACAGAAACCGGTGACTTGATCCAATGTCTCGTGATAATCGCACCTATTTGCTCTCTGTGTTTACTCACAATGAAGAGTTCTTCACATTGAACATAATCTAAAAATCTTACTATAAAGAAGACAACGCCTCAAACATCTTGAATACCTCCTTCTCTGAGTCTGCAACCAACGCTATATCGTTTGGGAATCTAATGCATCGAATTAGTGGTCCATTGACCCTAATTCATTTTGTGTCTGCCTTAAACTTGTTTATAGTTTCTTCAGTGAACGCTGTGATCAGGTATGGTGACAATGAGCAAACCCTGCCTCACTCTTTCCTGATTTCTGCTATCCTAATGATTCACCTGATGTTTATTGTTGTAGTCTGTGTCCTGTACAGTTGAAGTATCAGCCTCCTGTCTTTCCAGTCCAAGCCAGTACATATACAACTTGATTTTTCTGTATATAATTTATATTCAGAGATATCTTGTACTAAAATGGATGGATGGATATTTTAGTACCAAATTATATGACAAGACGATCACTACTATCTGAAAAGCATTGGAGTTTTTTAAAGTAAAACTGAATATTCAGTAGAGAACGGAAGTTCAATATGTAGAACAGGAAATCCGAGACAGTATAAAATAAAGATATAGCATTCTCTACTAAATCGTTATCCAAAAGTGTTTTCACCAAAATGAGAAAATATTCATCTTTATCTCCGGACTGTTCCCATAAAACTTTAATCACCGGCTCCACCTTAAATATTATTCAAAAATGCCCCTTAATTATAATTAAATAATCCAAATATTTATGACTTCTAGCGGCGTCCTCTTCAGAGATACAGGAACAGGAAAATTGTTGAGGTCATTCCAAATACCCTTGGAGGTTTCTGTCATGCAGTCTCAAAATCTTAGTTCGAAGACTTAGGTATAACATATTTTATCGTTCCTACAGGCATGAAAAAATTTGCCTGCGTATACGTGGGATAAATGACATTCGTCCCTATCGACAATCTGCTTGTCAGAACCAGTCTAATGGAGGAATTATGTCAATTCTTGTTAATATTACAAGTTACATTACATAAGTTTAATAAGTTGTGACAACATACGTTCGCCTGTCAAACGCACGATTAACTGATCACTGAAGTTCCATGTTCCAGTATTTTATAATTCTGAGTTACTAAACTTCTAAGGCTCACTTGGTTACTTTAAAGTCCTCTACTTGTCAAATCTTGTCTTTAGAGTTAGGATACGTATGATCTAATAGATTTAACTACACTGTCATTCAGCAGAAGGTAAAGTTTCTCTGTAAGTGGCTACCTATGAAGTTATATTGCTTGATTTTTAAGCAGATTCACTATATGGTTAAGGCAGACTGCTTATATTTTCATTGATTTACATCATCTACATCCTTGTCCTACTGTTACGTTTGCGACTGCATCTTCTTATACCGAGCGAGTTGGCCGTTTGGCTAGGGGCGCACAGTTGTGAAATTGCATTCTGGAGATAGTGGGTTCGAATCGCACTGTCGGCAGCCCTGAAGAAGGTTTTTCATAGTTTACCATTTTCACACACGACAAATGCTGGGACTATACCCTAATTGAGGCCACAGCCAGTTACTTCCCACTCCTAGCCCTTTCCTATCCCATCGTCGCCGTAAGAACTATCTGTGTCGGTGAGATATAAAGCAACTTGTAAAAAAGAAAGTGTCTTCTTATATTCGGTGTTTATTGACCGTAAGTTAGGAAGTTTGAGTAAAGATCAGACTTTAAAGCACTTTTTGATGTTTCGGTGTCAAACATGGAAAACCAGCTCTCTAGTACACGGAGATTTATGCACCTTAAGAAGAAAAAAGGTAATTTTCAGAGATAATAAAACATATTGTCGCCTCTGTGGTGTAGTGGTTAGCGTGATTAGCTGCCACCCCCGGAGGTCCGGGTTCGATTCCCGGCTCTGCCACGAAATTTGAAAAGTGGTACGAGGGCTGGAACGGGGTCCACTCAGCCTCGGGAGGTCAACTGAGTAGAGGTGGGTTCGATTCCCACCTCCATCCTGGAAGTGGTTTTCCGTGGTTTCCCACTTCTCCTCCAGGCAAATGCCGGGATGGTACCTCACTTAAGGCCACGGCCGCTTCCTTCCCTCTTCCTTGCCTGTCCCATCCACTCTCCCCATCCCTCTACAAGGCCCCTGTTCAGCATAGCAGGTGAGGCTGCCTGGGCGAGGTACTGGTCATTCTCTCCAGTTGTATCCCCCAATCGAAAGTCTGAAGCTCCAGGACACTGCCCTTGAGGCGGTAGAGGTGGGATCCCTCGCTGATTCCGAGGGAAAAGCCAACCCTGGAGGGTAAACAGATTAAAGATAAGATAAGATAAGATAAGATAAGATAAGATAAGACAAGATAAGATAAGATAAGATAAGATAAGATAAGAGATAAAACATATTTAGGTGATTTCAGTATATGAACATTTCTACGGGAAAAGCAAAGGTTGACCTGTGGGTACTAAAGACGAATGAATAAAGAATTTTATGGCAAAAATATTCTAGTGAAATGCCATTTATAGTGTAATTGTAAAAAAATCCACTGAAGAGAAAAGCAGTGACAGCCATCCACCCTAACAACCATCTAAGGTGCACAACGAAAAACGTTCCATCTATAATACAACCATCCCCTACTACAAGTCAAAGTACCAACTTGACAACATTAATATAATCGGTTTAACGATCGGTGCGAGAGGTAAGATGCCAGCCTTCTTCGCAATGTTCTGCAAGGTCTTTCATCTGGACAATGCCTTTGTTCTAAGAATTGCAATTACCTCTCCAAAAGGCTCAATTGGAATATTACACAATCATTACAACAGACACTAAACTACAATGTATTTTTCAATGATTTTTACAAACTCTCTTATATTTAAGTATGAAATCATAGTGTTCAGTAGGAGGCTCCGTGGCTCAGGTGGCAGCACGCCTGCCTCTCACTAATGGTTTCCGTGGTTCAAATCCCGGTCACTCCATGTGAGATTTGTGCTGGACAAAGCGGAGGCAGGACAGGTTTTTCTCCGGGTACTCCGATATTCCTCGTCATCTTTCATTGCAGAAAACCTCGCCAATATTATTTCATTTCATTTGTCAGCCATTAATCATTGCCCCAGAGGAGTGCGACAGTCCTCGGCAGCCGGCACAATTCCTATCCTCGCCGCTTGATGAGGGCGTCATTCATTCCACTTCTGACACGGTCAGATGACTGAACACCGACCGTGGATTTTCATTTTAATTTTTCATAATGCCCTTTTAGGAAAAATTCCTAATCCAATATTTTCTTTCTCAAAACCGCCTACAATCCTTGTAGTTTTTAATTGGCATTTGTTACTTTGCTGGATAAAACCATTCAACATAGTATTATTTGAAAACATTTAAGCTCTTTAGACCTTTTCAATTGTGAAATTACAAGCGTTACGCCCCAGTGTAGCAGTGGGCTCATCAGTTAGATTGCTGCACCTTTCCAAGACGCTAATGCGCCGTTGAGACACCACTGCAAGCGTCTAATGTATGACAATGCAACGACGGTGCACTGGGGGAAGCGTGTTCCTCCACTTGTATAAATGCCTACCTCTGGCCTTCATATCATCATTTGCAATCATCATCATCATCATCATCATCTGTTTACCCTCCAGGTTCGGCTTTTCCCTCGGACTCAGCGAGGGATCCCACCTCTACCGCCTCAAGGGCAGTGTCCCGGAGCTTCAGACTCTTGGTCGGGGGATACAACTGGGGAGAATGACCAGTACCTCGCCCAGGCGGCCTCACCTGCTATGCAGAACAGGGGCCTTGGTGGGGATGGGAAGATTGGAAGGGATAGGCAAGGAAGAGGGAAGGAAGCGGCCGTGGCCTTAAGTTAGGTACCATCCCGGCATTCGCCTGGAGGAGAAGTGGGAAACCACGGAAAACCACTTCCAGGATGGCTGAGGTGGGAATCGAACCCACCTCTACTCAGTTGACCTCCCGAGGCTGAGTGGACCCCGTTACAGCCCTCATACCACTTTTCAAATTTCGTGGCAGAGCCGGGAATCGAACCCGGGCCTCCGGGGGTGGCAGCTAATCACGCTAACCACTACACCACAGAGGCGGACCATTTGCAATCAATGAAATTAAATTACGGTTTCATTCTGGAGACTTAATTTTTGATATAAAGGCCAAAGGTAGGCATGGCTGTGACCTCCATATCTCTCGATCTTATGCCCTTTTCTTCACTTCTGCATAATATTCATTCCTTTTTCTAATGCTATCTAGTAACTGATATCGTCTCCTTCCTCTTGCTCGTTTTCCTTGTATCATCGCTTCCAATGCTACTCGTAGTAAAGTATTACGTCTTAGATTATGCCCTAGCTTCCTTTTTTGGATAACGGTCAGCATGCTCCTCACTTCTTCCACTCTCTTCGGAACTTCCTCATTTGATATTCTATCTTCCCAGCTTACTCCTTCAATTCTTCTCCAAATTCACATCTCAAATCCTCTAGTCTTATATGTTCTTCCTTCCTTAATGTCCATGTTTCAGCACCATATAGAGTTATACTCTATACGTAACACCTTGCAAGTTTATTCCTCAGATCTTTCTCTAGCGGGCCACAAAACAGTTTTTTCTTCTTGATGAAACTTTCTTTGGCTAAGGTGATTCGAGCTTGTATGTCTGTTATAGAGTAAAGTTCTTCAATCAAAATACTTCCAATGCTACACCTGTTCAATAATTTCTCCCCCATCTTAATTGTTTCTTCTTCACCTTTTTCTCCAAGTATCAAGAATTTGGTTTTCTTTTCGTTTATGCTCATTCCTTACTCTTCACACTTTTTGTTTAATTCTCTCAGCATTTTGAGGGGGTCCTTCACATTTTCAGCTATTACTGCCATATCATCAGCAAATCTTATGCATTAATTTCTCTTACCTCCAATGATAACATCTCTTTTACCATACAAACATTCACAAATAATTTCCTCCAAGTAAATAATTAACAAAGTTGGTGATAAGCAGCAACCCTGTCTAGCACCTCTCCCCAGTCTGATTTCTTCTGTTAATTATCCTCTTATTCTTACTCTTGCTGTTTGGTTGTAAAATAATTCCTTGATCAGTCTTATCTCTCTCCATTCCACTCCATATTTTTCAAGTTTCTCCAAGAGATTATCCTACCTCACTTTGTCAAATGCCTTCTCTAAGTCTACAAAGACTGTGCACACTTTTCTAGTCTTCTCTATGTACCTTTCTCCTATGACTTTCAGTAAACAAATGACATCCCTTGTGCCAACTCCATGCCTAAATCCATATTGTTCTTCACCAATAAATTCTGCATTCGTCTGTAAATCCTTGTATTTATTGCTCGTAATAGTATTTTAGCCGCATGAAAAATTAGTGTCCTGTGTTCTTCACGTTTCTTATAATTTTTCCTTTATTCTATTGGTATTATTATATTTTCCAGAAAATATTTTGGCCATTTCCTTTTACGTATATTTCTAGACAAAGTTTTACAAATATATCCTTTCCTTTCCCTTTGAGTAGTTCAAGTGGTATTTCATCTACACCAACTGCCTTACCATTCTTCAATGCTCTGATAGTTGACTCTATTTCCTCTTCTAATATACTGAAACAAATCTGATCCTCATTATTTCTTGAAATTATTCTTTGTTTAATTAATTAGTTCAGTTTATTTATTTAAGATGTATTTCCTGCCTTCTTGACTGAAATATCAGTGAGCCCAGGGTTCGATTCCCGAGTGTTAACCGAGTATGGTTAATTCCTCTCATTCGGAGGGTTAACACATTTATTTTTGTCTACATACAGCACACTATTCTACTCACCACAACAGAAATATGCAATAATGAATACATCGCTCCACATAAGGTTGGCAACGGAAAGAACATTTGGCCATAAAACTGGTCCAAACCCGCATGAAGTGGGAGGAAATGAGATGTATTTCACATATGTCACACTTACCAGAGCGTTCTCGGCCACATATTCAAAATGACCCTCTTAGACGTAAAAAATCAATTTTCTGGCAAATCGTTATGGTTACGAAAAAACTGCATATGAGGATATAGGAAATTTTATTTTACATGTGCGGAGCCTCCGTGGCTCAGGCGGTATCGCGCCGGCCTCTCACCGCTGGATACCGTGGTTCCAATTCCAGTCACTCCATGTGAGATTTGTGCTGGACAAAGCGGAGGCAGGACAGGTTTTCTCCGGGTACTCCGGTTTTCCCTGTCATCTTTCATTCCAGCAACACTCTCCACTATCATATTATTTCATCTGTCAGTCATAATCGTTGCTCCAGAAGAGTGCGACAGGCCTCGGCAGCCGGCGGAATTCATGTCCTCGCCGCAAGTTGGGGGCTTCATTCATCCCATCCCTGACCCAGTCATTGACTGGAAAATAGGTTGAAGGTGTTTTCATCATACATGTGGGTTTCATTTTGCTTATAAGACAACCAGTTTACTCGCTAATTTGGTTTTCATAGAATAAGGCACGCATCAAAACATAGAACATTTTTCCTCATATAATTGTTTTATCCAAAAGTTAATCTCTTCATCTGCTTGTGAATAATATTCAAGTGATTTATCCAAATGCAAGACCTCACATCACAGTCCGAAGGGATGAAAACTGTTCTTGCTTCAATGAAGTCTGAGGAAGTTGGGGATATCAACTGTATTTATTTAGTGTAAGTTATGTATGGGTGAATATATCGGGTCGTTGTGTACATGTCAATCTTATCTAATAACCCTTGTTACTATGAGATTTAAACTCCAGGTTGTCTACCCGTTACACCAACTTCTTGATACTGGATCAGGGATGAGGTGAGATGAATTACGTGGCATACTTTTACGGCCGGATACCCGTCCTGACGGCAACCTCCGTTGAGGAGCTAATGAAGATAAAATGAATGATGACGAATGAAAAAGGGTAAGGAGATGGAAGAAACTGGCTTTGAGCTATGAACTGGAACTGTCCCGGAATTTGCCATGAAGTGAAAATGGTGAAACCACAAAATGCCATTCTCAGGATAACCGACGGTAGGATTCAAACCAAGGCGTCTCCAGAATTCAGAGCTTGACTCCATAGCCACTGCGTGTTAACAGGCTTGACCACTCCGCTTGGTAGAGATAAACTTCAGTATTTCCTGTAATTAATTAGAACTTAAGATGTGGTGAGGATGTATTTCAAATCTAACAATACGGCCCACTGATTACATTTACAATGTTTAGAGTCGTCAAGATCCCAGAATTTTGTTCTACAGGATTTCTTCTACTGACATAAAACTGCTATATTTGAGCAACCGCACATACCACCGAACGGATCCGGGATCGAACCCACCAACTTGAGCTCAGAAAGACTGCACTGTGCCGTCTGAACCACTCAGCCGGGCACCTGGCAGTGAGTGTGGTACAGATCAACTGTAGAGAGCCTCATACACACATTAGATAGAAATCGACGTACATTCTATCCCTTAGCGGGCGGAGGCGGTAGAAAGCATTCGTGGTATCGGAGGAGACTGTTAAAAGGAGAAACCACCCGGGGCTTTCAACTTGGGAGTGAGAATTGGCTACCTCAGAGCCCCTGACTGTGAGTTATAAAATTGACTCCACATATGCTAGGCTCCTCACTTTCATATTTCTTACCCGCCTTCATTTGGTCAACTCTTGTCCTCCTCAAACTCGACAGGTTTGGGGTTGTGAGGCGTAGGAAACTTTTCATTTTCACGCCCTTCGAGGAGCCTTCCACTTCTTTTGCTGAAACTTGCATTTATCAAAATATCGAAAGTTTCCCTTTTTTCCTTTCTGATCAGTGTTAAGATGGGATGACAGCCTGGTTGCACTTACCATTAAAACAATAATCACCACAACCACCACCACATCCATTACTGCATGGACTCAGTGACTTCAGATATACAGAACCCTCCTGAACAGAATTCAGCCACTTGTCAACCAGTGGAAAGAGAGGCTGAATGTTTTTGGACTGCGGCTTAATCTAAGACTGTATACCTAGACTGTGGCATCCAGCCAGATGGCACAATTTTGACCAATGAAATTCCTCTTACGAAGTCCTGTGAGTTCAGATATCTCGGTGTTAGTAGATGGTGACATGCTCCAGGATGTTTGAGTTCGATTAAACGTTGCCTGACTTAAATGGCAGCAGGTTACAAGCGTTCTCTGTGACAGGAAGATATCTCTGAATCTGAAATCAAAAATATACCACACGATTGTCCACCCAGTAGCTCTCTATGGTGCGGAGTATTTGGCCTTCGACAACGAGACACGAGCAGTTGCTTTATAGCATGGAAATGAAGATGCTGTCGTGGTCAGTGGGAGTCACGCAGCTTGATCACGTCATGAATGAAGCTCTCCGGGGATCTTTCAAAGTCGCCCCGATACAGAACTAGATGCGAAAGACAAGGTTTCACCGGTGTGGACACGTGACAAGAGCTGATACAACATCCACTGCGCAGCAAGATCTCACACTTAACCCCGATGGAAGGAGACCAAGAGTAAGGGCAGGAAAACACTGGATGGGCTGTTTACCTGATGATATGTGGCATGTGGACGTACGCCCTACTGATGGCATTGACCGGGTGAAGTGGAAATCCTGATGGAGACTTATGGTGGACTCTGCACCTTGATATGGCGTGTGGCTTGTGCCGGGAGTATCCGAGGACATATTCGGCTCGCCAGGTGCAGGTCTTTTGATTTGATGCCCGTAGGCGACCTAAGCGTCGTGATGAGGATGGAATGATGATGAAGACGACACATATACCCAGTCCCCGTGCCAGCAAAGTTAACCGATAATAGTTAAAATTCCCGACCCTGCCGAGAATCGAACCCGGTACCTTTGGGACCAAAGGCGAGCACGCTAACCATTTAGCCATGGAGCCGGGCACCTTGAAGGGTAAACTCCAAGGAAGAAGAAGAATATCGGGATTGATTACGCAATCCAGTTACATAACCAAGATTGCGAGATCGAATCCTGTCTCAATCCGTTGATACTTAAAAGACTGTTCATTTATTTACACGCTAAATGGTTCCATGGCTAAATGGTTAGCGTGTTGGCCTTTGTTCCATGGACTCCCGGGTTCGATTCCCGGCCGGATCGAGGATTTTAACCTTATTTGGTTGATTCCGATGGCTCGGGGGACTGGGTGTGTGTGACTCCTTGATCATTAGAATCATCACACGTAAGGCCCCATCCTCATATGTGTGCAGGTCACCTACATGGCGTCAACTCGAAATACCTCCAACAGGCCTCTTCGAAGGCCACACGCCATTATTATTAACTCCTTTTCAGTACAAACATGATATACCGAGCTCGATAGCTGCAGTCGCTTAAGTGCGGCCAGTATCCAGTATTCGGGAGATAGTAGGTTCGAACGCCACTGTCGGCAGCCCTGAAAATGGTTTTCCGTGGTTTCCCATTTTCACACCAGGCAAATGCTGGGGATGTACCTTAATTAAGGCCACGGCCGCTTCCTTCCCACTCCTAGGCCTTTCCTATCCCATCGTTGCCATAAGACCTATCTGTGTCGGTGCGACGTAAAGCAACTAGCAAAAAAAAAAAAAAAAAAAAAAGAAAAGAAAACATGATAGTGGAGTTAGTGGCAAAAACGTTAATAGACTCATTAATTTTACACATAAATACAATGAAATTAAACTATTCACAAGTAAATTGTGATAATTTTCAACAAATCCGAGAAACAAAGAGCTTAAGTATTTGCATCCCCGTGCAAGAGATCCTGTTGTGATGTAATCCTGAACAATGAGATACCACTAAGTTGTACAGATACCACATGACATAACGTGACCTAAATTGGTTAGCTGAGAGGAACAGGGGAGGAAATGACGATGCTGTAAAAGTGCATAATGCAATCAGTTCTCATCAACATATAATGAAACAGTATGCTATTAGCTTTGCATTGCTTTGCTTCAATTTGCTTTGCTCGCCAGCGTTCCAAATCGATAATGTACTTATTAATTTGTTGCCAATAGCATGGTGTTTCATCCTCTTAACGCAAACTCGCAACTAATTTGTACTGAAAGCCTGCGTTCTTTCTCCTGATGATCACTGTGTAGCGATCTGATCAGCGGCGTAGCCAAGGAGGGGAAGTTTACGGGGGGTTAGAACCCTACGTGGAATGTTTACAAAAAGGAGATGGGCAGAACTGGCAATAAACTAAATTAAATAGACATTGTCCGCCTCTGTGGTGTAGGGGTTAGCGTGATTAGCTGCCACCCTCGGAGGCCCGGGTTCGATTCCCGGCTCTGCCACGAAATTTGAAAAGTGGTACGAGGGATGGAACGAGGTCCACTCAGCCTCGGGAGGTCAACTGAGTAGAGGTGGGTTCGATTCCCACCTCAGCCATCCTGGAAGTGGTTTTCCGTGGTTTCCCACTTCTCCTCCAGGCGAATGGCGGGATGGTACCTAACTTAAGGCCACGGCCGCTTCCTTCCCTCTTCCTTGCCTATCCCTTCCAATCTTCCCATCCCTCCACAAGGCCCCTGTTCAGCATAGCAGGTGAGGCCGCCTGGGCGAGGTACTGGTCATACTCCCCAGTTGTATCCCCCGACCAAGAGTCTGAAGCTCCAGGACACTGCCCTTGAGGCGGTAGAGGTGGGATCCCTCGCTATGTCCGAGGGAAAAACCGAACCTGGATGGTAAACAGATGATGATGATGATGAAATAGACATTCAGAGACATAATTGTACGTAGAACCGTCAGATCTGTAATTCATTTATATCAGTCCCTTTGTAATGACAAGTCATGCATGCACCTTCATTGTGTTGTACCATATCTGGTACCTACTATCACGCCGTCTTTAAGGGGACCATCCAGCAAAATAAAGTGTGAAGCATATCAGAGGAGACTGTATACCTGGATCCCTTAAATATAAATACGCTGCCTAAACGGTTTGTCCTATTAAAATATGGAAAGTATCGAGTACATTTAGAATTCCCTTGTTCAAGTAAAGATTATACAGAGTGTAACAGTAAGTTATATTCTTTTCCAATTGGCTTTACGTCGCACCAACACAGATAGTTCTTATGGCGACGATGGTATAGAAAAGGGCTAGGAGTGGGAAGGAAGCAGCCGTGGCCTTAATTAAGGTACAGCCCCGGCATTTGCCTGGTGTGAAAATGGGAAACCACGGAAACCCATCATCAGGGCTGCCGATAGTGGGGTTGGAACCCACCATCTCCCGGATGCAAGCTCACAGCTGCGCGCCCCTAACCGTACGGCTAACTCATCCGGTCCAATATGTTATGGCCAAACTTTCAGGATACATTCCTTACAGGTAGAAGAAAAAAATATGTTATATGGACATGGGTCTGGAAACGGTTTATTTCCATGTTGGAACTCGCTTTCTGCAACTCTACTTACTTCAGCTTATCCCAGTTATTTGTAGGGCCACTGGAGCCACCCTGACTCATTTTGGTTTAGGCCGGAGACTTAAGACAAGATGCCCTACCTGACGCCACGTAATTCTTGAGATGAAAATCTCCACCCAGGATTCACCGGGTGGGAAACCAGCAGAGAAGCCACTGAGCTGATCACGCCCCCAAACTCTACATTGGAAAAACACAGGAACAGAACGTAGCAGCATACTACATGGAAGAATTTATTACAAGAAATGTTCAAAGCCACCTCTATGGTGTAGTGGTTAGTGTGATTAGCTGCCACCCCCGGAGGCCCGGGTTCGATTTCCGGCCCTGGCACGAAATTTAAAAAATGGTCCGAGGGCTGGAGCGAGGTCCACTCAGCCTCGGGAGGTCAACTGAGTAGAGATGGGTTCGATTCCCAGCCCAGCCATCCTGGAAGTGGTTTTCCGTGGTTTCCCACTTCTCCTCCAGGCAAATGGCGGGATAGTGCCTAACTTAAGGCCACGGCCGCTTCCTTCTCACTCCTAGCCCTTTCCTGTCCCATCGTCGCCGTAAGACCTATCTGTGTCGGTGCGACGTAAAAGAACTAGCAAAAAAAAAAGATAGAGTGAATAATATTTTTTATATATTAATTTCAAAATCTCACTACTACAGATATTCGCAGACATTCCTTGAACTTGGAAATAACCCCCTGCGGTGCAGCGCAGGTAGCAGATGTTTAAGACAGCTGTCAAACCACTTCTATACTCCCGGCGGGAAATCTCCACGGCGCAAATTTTACTCGGCGCAACTCATAGAGACCCGCTGTGGAATACGAGTGGTCATCCTAAGCTAGGACTATTCGATCCACCGATGGTCCGTAAACCGTTCACACTGGGACAAGTTTAAGTAAGGATAGCACGCCACTTCACTCAGCATGTTTTAGCAACCTTCGGACTTACACAGGGAACTCCTTGGAAACAAGTCTTCGAGCGCAATTCGATGGGTGCTGTCTGTATTCAAGGGGTTATGGAAGGAAGGAAGAAGGAAAGAAAGAATGAAGGAAAGAAAGGAACAAATAAATAAAGGAAAACGAGATCACTTAGCAAAAAGAATGGGTCCGGATATGTTATGATTTAACGATATCAGCGTAAGTGGAGAGAACGGGGAAGAAATGGGATATTACTTGTTCTTGATGAAGGCAGGATAACTTGTGAGATGAGACTGTTCATGCGCTGAATAACCTCTGTATATCTGCGAATGGTGTGGATTAATTTAGAGGTGTCGGACTCGCTGGCTGAATGGTAAGCGTACTAGCCTTCGGTTCAGAGAGTCTCGGGTTCAGTTCCCGGCCGGGTCGGGGATTTTAACCTTCATTGGTTAATTCCAATGGCTGGGCGTTTGTGCTGGAACTCACACACCACACATAACACTATCCTCCACCACAATAACACGCAGTTACCTACACATGGCGGATGCCGCCCACCCTCATTGGAGGGTACGTCTTACAAGGGCTGCACTCGGCTAGAAATAGTCACAAGAAATTATTATTAATTTAGAGGTTGCAGTAACTAGGACGAGAATCGTATCAGAGTGTATTCAACATGACAGGGTGCAGATAAGGTTGACGTAGACAAGTTTTATCAAACATTGAGCGACGCCAAAGTGCGGATCAAGAGCAAGGATAGGGCAGTGTTCAAGGGTAATTTCAAAGCGAGAATTGGTAATAGAACTGAGGGATACGAGAAGGTGATGGTTAAATACGGGGAAGATACGGAAAATAGAAATAGGAAGTGTTTATTAATAAACGAGCTGGCTGCACAGGTTAGATCGCGTAAATGTGAGCTTGCAATCGGGAGATGGGGTTAAACCCCACAGTCGGCAGTTGTGAAGGTAATTTCTCCGTGGATTTCCTACGTCACACAAGGAAAATTCTGAATCTAAACCTCATCCCGGCCGTTCCCTTTCTTCGACGATGCCTTCATCCCTAGATGGTTTTTACCTCTTCCAATTTTCCCTCCAAATACTTTTAATAGAGGATGGCTGTTCGGTTGTACAGTACTTCCTATTTAAACGATAATCACCACCACTACGATCACCACAAACATTAAGAATATTTGATGACCTTCATTAGAATATCCTGGCGGTAGTTGTGGTAATTATGATTTTTTTCAAAGCAAAGCAAAGTCACCTCCGTACAGGCCATGAAGGCCCTTGGAGGAGTAGAAGGTAACCCAAAGCTTAAATGCAAGGCATGTGAAACTGACTGGCCTGTAATTTTCAGTTTTGTGTCTTTCACCCTTCCCTTTATATACAGGGGTTACTATAGCAATTCTCCATTAATTCGGCATAGCTCCTTCATGCAAAGAATAATTAAATAAAAGGTTCAGGTATGGTACTGTTCCCAACACATTGTCTTTGTATATCCCCAGAAATCGCATCAATTCCAGCTGTTTTTCTAGTTTTCAACTTGTGTATCTTATTGTAAATATCGTTGTTATTATAGGTACATTTTAATATTTCTTTAATATTCGTCACCTCTTCTATTTGGACATTGTCCTTGTAACACCAACAATCTTTACATACTGCTGACTGAATACTTCTGCCTTTTGAGGATTCTCATACACACTCCCCTTGCCTTTTAACGACTCCTGAAACGTTCTTCTTGGAATCTGTTTCTGCCTTAAAACCTATACATACTCTTCCATTTTTCACTAAAATTTGTATGACTGCCAACATGCTTGCCATCATGTTATCCTTAGCTGACTTCTTTGCTAGATTCAATTTCCTAATAATCTCCTTCAATTTCTCCTTACTTCCACAGCCATTTCTAACTCTATTTCTTTCCAACCTGCACCTCCTTCTTATTCTCTTTACTTCTCTGTTACAATATAGTGGATCTTTAGCATTCTTGTATTTTTGTAGTAAAGTTGTTCTGGAGTAATTTCGATTGACTGGCACATGTTTTCTGCATTGTAAGTTTCGATTAGCATTCAGGCTCATCAGAACTGAATGTCCAGTTGTTATCATCATTATCATCTATTCATAAATGTTGGGACAATAGAGAATACTGCGTTTGACATACATGCAGAGAGGGTTATTAACCAGTCATAGTAAGCGTTAGTTTCCACGATATTCCACTCACCTTTACTATGTTTACAGTGTAGTATGCTGTTACAAGTCCGCCTCTGTGGTGTAGTGGTTAGCGTGATTAGCTGCCACCCCCGGAGGCCCGGGTTCGATTCCCGGCTCTGCCACGAAATTTGAAAAGTGGTACGAGGGCTGGAACGGGGTCCACTCAGCCTCGGGAGGTCAACTGAGTAGAGGTGGGTTCGATTCCCACCTCAGCCATCCTGGAAGTGGTTTTCCGTGGTTTCCCACTTCTCCTCCAGGCGAATGCCGGGATGGTACCTAACTTAAGGCCACGGCCGCTTCCTTCCCTCTTCCTTGCCTATCCCTTCCAATCTTCCCATCCCTCCACAAGGCCCCTGTTCAGCATAGCAGGTGAGGCCGCCTGGGCGAGGTACTGGTCATACTCCCCAGTTGTATCCCCCGACCAAGAGTCTGAAGCTCCAGGACACCGCCATTGAGGCGGTAGAGGTGGGATCCCTCGCTAAGTCCGAGGGAAAAACCGAACCTGGAGGGTAAACAGATGATGATGATGATGATGATGATGTTACAAATGAGTCAAAACACTACAGGCAAATAAAGAAGAATCTTACCACTCATTGGATAGTGGGTTAAGGCTCGTAAACTAGGAAGAACACAGGTTGAGGGATTGACCTTGGAATACTAAAATTCGAGTAGGCTATTTTAACGTCTTCACCTTGGGTACGGTGGTCATAGTTGGTCATAGTTGGAATACTAAAATTTGAGTAGGCTATTTTAACGTATTTACATTTTCATCTCAGCATGAGTACATGAGAAAAATGGAATATCGTATGGCTTTTAGTGCCGGGATATCCCAGAACGGGTTCGGCTCGCCAGGTGCAGGTCTTTCTATTTGACTCCCGTAGACGACCTGCGAGTCGTGATGAGGATGAAATGATGATGAAGACAACACATACACCCAGCCCCCGTGCCGTAGGAATTAACCAATTAAGGTTAAAATCCCCGACCCGGCCGGGAATCGAACCCGGGACCATCTGAACCGAAGGCCAGTACGCTGACCGTTCAGCCAACGACTCGAACGGCGTGCAATGTTACCAGTTGTTTACCTCTCCACACAGCAACTACAGCTCTAATATGCGTAACAAATATGATACGGGCCCACCTGCAGAAATTATAGTTGGGCCCCTCAAAGAAATTGTATAAAACCTATCAATAAGACATACAAATGTAAAAGCAGCAAATATAAACAAAACTTGAATGCAAATTATATCGCTTTAATACTGAAAAGTATGTGCAAAAAAGGCTAACTCTATGATTACAAAACTAATTAACAGATTTTTATTTTAAAAATTATATCTTTTGTTTTCATATTTTTGAAACTTTACTGTACTCGCATCAAAGTCTAGTGAAAATAAGTCATGCGGCGTGATTTCTGGAATGCAAAAGTATTGATGATTTCACTGACTTCAGTGTATCTTGCCCTTTCACATTCGATGCTGAGGAGGCTGATTGCACTCGAAAATGAACATTCGGCGGAAGAACAATAACAAGAAGAGTTAGAAAATGGTAAAACGCCGTGCGTAATTTTGGGACACGTGCAGTTATGACTGAGTTATCTGCTGTAATTAGCTTTGTTAAGTCACGTACAGAGGTTGTCAAGGTGATTTCTCTTTTCCGTGCGTTTTGAGAGAGAGCCTGCAGGTCATGTTACAAGAGACGGCTGCGATAGACTCAATATAATAATAATAACAATAATAATAATAACAATAATAATAATAATATTGTCTGACTTATTGGCTGAATGGTCAGTGTTGCGGGCTTCGGTTCAGAGGGTCACGAGTTCGATTCCTGCCGAGGTCGGGGATTTTAATCGCTCATGATTAATTCTTCTGAATCGGGGACTGGGTGGTTTGTGTTGTCCCAACACTTTAATCTTCGTATTCACACAACACACCACGCTACCAACCACCACAAAAACACACAATAGTAATTACATCACTTCATATAGCGTTTACTTCAAGAAGGGCATCTGACCGTAAAACAAGTCCAAATCCATATGTACGATGCCGTTCGCATCCGCAACCCCGCAGGTGAATGAAAAGTGGTATAATAATAATAATAATAATAATAATAATAATATCTACTGATGAATTCTAAAACAATCTTTTTCAACCCATTCTACAAAGGAACCGTTGTGTAACCTGTCTGTTCGGAAAGGCATTCTGCAAAAAATATTGTATTTATTTATTTATTTATTTATTTATTTATTTATTTATTTTTGCGGGCATGTCTGTGAGCCCCCTTAAGCCCCAGGCTCGAACGTAACGCCACTGAACTAACAGTCTGGTGAAGCTGAGTGCGTCACCAGAGATCTTTGACACGGCAACAGTGACATGGAGGGCCAAAATGTGTTTACCATTCTTCAAAAATCGACTACCTCAGCCGAAACCGAACCCCAGAAGTTGCCATAACTAATCGGACACTCCATCACTGATCCACCAGGGAAGCTTCAATTAAAATGAAATCATATATCATAATCAAATCAGAAACCTCACTTCGTTCAGGTTCAGTGAACTTACAGAAGATGCCAAATTTCTAAAATTAGAGCTGAGGAAATGTTTGGAATATAGGGACATACGTTTGGGAATTTTAATATATTATGTAAGTATTTCGATGTTTTTTTATGTTATTGCAAATCTCATCGGCTCAAGAACAGGTCTGACACTATACACGTACTCTACATCGGAATCGAAACGGAAACTGATACAAAGAAAGGAAACGTAAGTTCTCAAAGTAATAGCACGCACAGAATTTTGAAGTATATTATGAGCCCGTTTTAATACGTAAATAAAATTAAGAGTCAGTAGTTCTCTCGTCTTCGGCTAGTACATATCACGTGTTTCCAGCAGATAAAGGTGTCAGGCCAGTGAGTTTCCCTTAGTCAGTGAGAACGAAAGCAACAGTGAAACCGGCTCCACATGAAGACGCTGTATGTCTTCCCTCATAGAGAGGTTAGAGTGCGTAGACCTTCCATGAACTATCCTCAACCTGCGCCTCCACTTCTTAAAAAGAGGAAAAAGGACCGCTACACTGCAGTTGTCTTCAATTCAGATTGCTGAGAGTTAATATATACCTAGCCACTTTGATTCCCAGGACATCAAAATGGTTCGGCATAGCGGAAAATAAATATCCCCGGAAGTCACGTTCAAAGGTCCAGGTGAGAGCAATATAAATCCACTGATCATCTGTCACTCATTAGAGGTGACTGAAAGGGAACCTTCAGGGTCTCTCATCTTGGGAGCGTGGGCTGGTGACCACGGGTTCTTCGGCTGAGTCTGGCATTGCTTCCATTTACCGTACTAGTGTTAGGCTCCTCGTCTTCATCCTTTCCAACAGACCTCTCGTACTCAACTCTTTTTATTATTTAATTTAATTTCCGGGTTGAACCGTGTTGTACTTGTACGCGCATCACGTACAGTTTGCTGACGTTTCGAATACATTGCAGTATTCCTTGTCAAGGCGACTGAAATACCCCTACTCGATCCGAGGTAATCAGTCTCCCAGGCAGAAATTACACTACTAGAGTGGCCTTGATCTTGGCCTTTTATATCCTAGCCTTTCTGGCTGACGTAAGCCCTGGCTGTCTCGTGAGAATTCTGGAAAGTATGTGTCACAGCCAGGTAGTGGGGGCTTGCCCGTGCTGTTATGTAATGGGGTTGCGGCCCGTGTGTTTATGGTGTGGTCTGTAAGTCTTAAACTATAAGTAAGTAAACTCGTGTCCTCATCCCGAGGTGGTGCAGCTCTTTTCAGGCACACCCCCATTGGAGGTGAGCTGCATGTACCATTTCAACCACATACCAGCCCTCCTGCCATTCTGAAATTTCTGGCAGTACCGGGAATCGAACCCGGGCCCCCGAGGACGGCAGCTAATAACACTAACCGTTACGCTACGGAGGCGGACTCTTAAACTATGAATGATAGGCATCCAAGAATTACTGATTTTTTATCCTTCTTCTAAATTTATGTTTTATTTATAAATTTATAAATTTTATTTATAAATTTATGTTTTATTTATAAATTTAGAAGAAGGATATAAAATCAGTAATTCTTGGACGCCTATCATTCATAGTTTAAGACATACAGACCAAAACATAAACACACAGGCCGCAACCCCATTACATAACAGTATGGGCAAGCCCCCACTACCTGGCTGTGACACATACTTTCCAGAATTCGCCGGTTCAACCCGGAAATTAAATTAAATTAAATAATTCTTCACACCGTGGAAGCTTCACTTCTAAGATACGAAACCTTTACGGGGAGGATATTCTTATTATTATGTTTACGAAGCCTAGTGTGTTTCTCATTTTCGAGTCCCTAGTGGCAATTTCCTTTGTTTTGCCAATACCCACATATTTGGAAGGGGTACAACACTTCGTCTCCCTTCCCTACCTCCGATCAGAGTCACGAGCGGATACTTGTTAAAACAATTAACTGTACAGTCATAAGAAAGAGGAAAGAATTGGTGGTAATCTGTATTTTGGGGGTAAAGGAACGTGATTATCCATTAACAAACTAAATGCAAGTCGATTAAAGGTAAAAACACATAACATATTTTAAATTATTTAGAAATACATAAATGATTAAATAAACGCAAATGTCGAAGTACACTCTCATCCATAACAGCTAATGTCGATATCAGTAGCGATCTCGTCATCGGCCTTATGAGTATGCGATCAAGTGTTTCCGAAAAGTAGAGGTTTCGTCTTAGGTCAGAAAAATCCACACACTCAGTGAAAAAAGTAGTTCATAGGAAAGAATTTGCAAAGGGAAGCCACTAGTAGTGATCGGTATTAATACCTTTTTACGTCAAGGTGGTTGATTGCCAGCTAGTTTGTGAGTCGCAGGGGACTGAGTGTTCCCTAGCAAATAAAACAAATCAAGTAACATATTCGAGGAGTAGCCACGTACTACGACTAAGAGAAATGTGTAGAAATAAAAAAGGTGAACATACAGATACTAAATTATAAATATAATTTAAATAATAACAATGATGATGATGACGATGATGATGATGATGATGATGATGTGTGGACTCCAGTGCGGCCTGGTGCTAATCTAATACGTTGACACCCATGGGCGACCTACGCATCACTGAGGATGGCGCCCAACCTACGATGAATTCTAATGTTGAAGACAGCGCGCCCACACACACAGACACACACACACACACACACACACACACACACACACACACACACACACACACACCTAATCCCGAATCAGAGGAATTAACCAATGAATATTAAAATCCCCGACCCGGCCTAGAATCGAAGCCGGGATCCCATGGACTAAACACCAGCATGTTAACCAGTTAGCTATGGAGCCGGACATAAAATAAGCAAACTCGTGTCCTCGTCCCGAGGAGACGCAGCTCTTTACAAGGCACACTACCAGGACATCACATACCAGCCCTCCTAACGTTCTTAACTGGAAATCGAACCTCGTCCTCCGAGGATGGCAGCTAATAGTGCTAGCCATTACTCTAAGAACGAGAACATTATAATCATTCTTGCGTACACAATACCATAAGTTAGAAAACATCCTTAAGGGTTCCGAACTTGGGAGCATGAAGTAGCATCAACGGAGCTCGTAATTGCACCTGGCATTCTATCCACTTGCTTGTGTTAATCTCATATCTGACCTCCCTTGGCTCTCTTCCAAACCTCACAGTTCAAGGTGTAAGTCATTTTGACACCTTTCAAATGGCTTTTCATCCCTTTCATTGTTTCATTCTTCGAAGTGTAGAACCTTTCCCTTTTTCCCGTCTAAAAGTGTAAACTCGTCCTTGTATTTATGGAGCTGATGTAGAATATTTCCGGCACATTAGCAATGGAGGTGAGCTCCATGTACATTTTTATAATCACATACCAGTCCTCCCACCGTCAGGAGCTTAAGCACCATAAGATTTGTTTGTTTGTTGTACTGAATTATACTGTGTCGTTATTTTGTGAATATACGTACGCATAAAGAACAGTATGTAGAATTGAGGAGTCGACATAGGAAAGATAGTAAGCAAAAAAAAAAAAAAAAAAAAGAAATCGAATTTTTTTTTTCCATGTAGAACGCAGTAAATGCTCATGCCGATGGCATGGAAAAGGTAGCAAGTCAACTGGTAAAATAGATTAGTTTCTAGGATTGGCGCAAGACGGATCCCATGTTAAGTCCATGCGGTTTACCATGGTGAAGGTAGTATGTCAGCCCGTGCCTCTGGTGGAATCAGCCATAACTTTTGTCATTTGTTGAAAGTCAGCTACGTATAAACCTTATTTATAGCTATTATAGTTCGCCATAGTGATACTAAAGTTGCCAGAATGCCTCGGAAACCTTTTCCATTCAAAATGGTAAGTCGTTACTGCCAACATTTTGACATGACGTTCATACTTGTTTTAAAATAGTTACGACGTGTGGCCAACAAGGTTTCCAGAAGAAGATGTGGAAATAACCAGAGAGGCTAAACATTTTCGACCATTTCTTGCAATCATGATGACGCCTAGGGATTTTCATGACTTCGCCATGGAAAGCAAGAGATATTGAAATACTCAACCCCTTAATATCAGAACCATGAGCTGGATAAGGATTTCAAGAGCCGAACTTCCATTAGTCAAGACAAGGCAATCATCCAACGAGTTAGAACCGCGAAAGGTGCACAATATCCTCAAACGAGGACAGTCCTATCACGCGATCAAAAACATACAAACTTTGCAACCACTTGGAATGAGACTAACCATCAGCGAACGAAAAAAGAACTTATTGGTTATGCTGGATTTCTTGGATAAAATATATAATTTGTTTTATCGTAAAATTTCCGCTTGAAACATACACGTCAGCAGAAAACTGATTACAAAGTGATTTTTCACCACGTATTTTATCGCACAATTTTTGCCTGAATCATAATTAGCATAAATTTGTATGTTAAACTGATAAATGGATAATTCCTTGATTTTACATTATTTTCAGTAACATTTGCTTCAGAATGTTGGAGAAACTATTTTATTCTTCTCCAGTAAAATTCACATTTTATGACTTCTTACCTTTCACATGACAGTGCCTCAGTTCTAGAAAGGGCAAGGTGGTTTCATTAATATTTTTTCGTTAGTTACACACACCTGCACATATCAAAAGCTGGAACAACGATGTCTGTCGTCGAGATAAAACAAGATAGCAGCACCCAAAATCGAACCCGGGCATCTGAAGACAGCAGTTAATAACGCTAACTGTTGCACTAGGGAGGTGGGCAGTTTGTTCTCTGATTAGCGCTAAAAGGGTATGCTTGCCAAGAGTACTTCCCCCCAAAACGGAAATCACCTCCACCACCTTTCCACCTCCAATTCGACTTAATAGGTAATTTGCTCCCAAAAACATAAATAACACCACTACCACCACAATGAATACAACCAATTTTGAACTAACGTGAACCAACGAGAAGTCATGCTCGCTCTGTGTGGTTTGACATAAGCGATACCGTGAAACGTAATTATTCGCAGCTGGAGAGGTTCCACTTGTAGTCCCCACCCCCCCCCCCCCCCCCGCGACAGTAAACGTCTGTCTTACTTCATCTCGACGACAGATGTCGTTATTACAGCTTTTGATATGTGCACGTCTGTGTATCTACCTACAAGAAAATGAAACTGCATTGCCCTTTCTAGAATTCGGATGAAAGCACTGTGTGCCTAGGTATAACTCACTACAATATACAAACACACACACAAACAAACAAACAAACAAACAAACCCCTGACACTGTAACCCTAATGGGTCTTGGTCTACCGAGCGACAGCTGATCAGTTCTAAGGTCTTCTGATTATGAGGTGACTCGTGGTCAACGCGACGAATATTTTCGGCCGCTCTTCTAGACTGGACCTTCTACGTCATCATCAGATTTCCCGTTAATTGTCCTCACGTGCTAAGTGGACCTCGAATCTGCCCTCAGATTCAGGTAAAAGTACCTGACCGGGCGAGTTGGCCGTGCGCGTAGAGGCGCGCGGCTGTGAGCTTGCATCCGGGAGATAGTAGGTTCGAATCCCACTATCGGCAGCCCTGAAGATGGTTTTCCGTGGTTTCCCATGTTCACACCAGGCAAATGATGGGGCTGTACCTTAATTAAGGCCACGGCCGCTTCCTTCCAACTCCTAGGCCTTTCCTATCCCATCGTCGCCATAAGACCTATCTGTGTCGGTGCGACGTAAAGCCCCTAGCAAAAAAAAAAGTACCTGACCTGTCCGGAAATCGAACTCGAGGGCTCCTAGAAAGAGGTGACTCGCTAACACGAGACCATGGGCCCGACTACACAGTTATCTACATTAAGGTTTGCTCAATAAAACCATTTTAATATTGAAGTAAAATGCATTTCACGAAAGTTCATCCGAACTGCTATATTAATTTTCGCAACAGCTACGAAACGTCATATATTACGTTACAATTAAATGATGTGCGTCTCCGGAGAAATTTTGAAATAAGTAACGTAAACTTATCACTTTAGTGGCTGTTGTGTACAATATTATATTCCATACTATGGTGAATTTACGTATTTAAATTTTAAATAATTTTGACACATCATCGAACAAATAATTCATAATTGACTCGTGCTAACTTTTTTGAATTGTTATGAATATGTTGCTAAGATAGATATAAGATGAGTATACAGAGTTATGTGGCAATAAAATATCAAAATTAGTGCTATTTGAAGTAGTGAACAGTCCGCTAAACATAAACTGAATTAATGAAGTTAATACCAACTTTATAATAATACTTGTATTGCATTCAAATAGCCATAAAAAAGAGAGGATGAATATACTAAAATTGCTCACTTGCGTCTTGTTTTGCGTAATCTTTAAATAAGTTTGTTCTTTTTCTGCAGAGTTCTAACTTTAACTTTATGATATACTGTGATATACCGGTACTGTCGGAAATCGTGGCAGATTACTTGAACTAGGAATGTGGAAACGCCATTTTAGGTGTAGATGCGACGGGTGTTTTGTCCCCCTGTGGGTGGGGGCGGTGGAATAACACACACGGTATCCCCTGCCTGTCGTAAGAGGCGCCAAAAAGGGGCCCCAGGGGCTCTGAACTTTGGAGCGTGGGTTGGCAACCACGGGGCCCTTAGCTGAGCCCTGGCATTGCTTCCACATACTTATGCCAGGCTCCTCACTTTCATCTATCCTATCCGACCTCTCTTAGTCAACTCTTGCTTTTTTCAGACCCCTTCAGTATTACGTATGGAGGCCCAGGAAGTCTTTCATTTTCACGCCCTTCGTGGCCCTTGTTTTCCTTTGGCCGATACCTTCATTTTTCGAAGTGTCGGACCCCTTCCATTTTTTCTCCCTGATTAGTGTTGTATAGAGGATGGTTGCCCAGTTGTACTTCCTCTTAAAACAATGATCACCACCACCACGACGGGTGTTGCAATTAGGCAGAGAAACAGTTCGACAAGATTAAGTCTGGTGTTCGCTGACTCAAAATCACTATCATTTTTAACTTTACTGCGAAGCAGAGTTCAACCAATCAGAGACGATTTCTAATATAACAGCGTGTAAAGTAATGACGATACGGTAAAGTGTCATTTTCATTACTCTTTTGAGTACGAAAAGAACGCAATTACGTTATAGTATGAAATAAAATAAATTAATAAGCCAGGAAGTTCTTAGTATCATAAATATACTTTCCTAATAAATATTTAGCACTTTAATGTATTTGAGCCATTGCTAAGATACTGATTATAAATAATATTTGATCATCAAATTATCACATTTTATGATTTAAGTCTTGTTTCACCACGGAAAATTCCTATCTTGAAGTATGAAAAAGGCCAAGCCATTTTTTGAGAAATGGTTCAAAAGTTCTCTTAGCCCGAAATGAAACAAAATATATATAGGCTATCCATTTTAGTTCAACATTTTACCGCCTTAACCCATATATCTTGTAATTTTCAATTTTTATTCTGCGTATAAATGGCCTGATGTGGTACTGGTGAAGTCATCCAAGTGTTTATTGACAGCGTTGAAATGAAAAAATCGTCATCAATAATAATTTAGTGGTTTATTATACCTGTCTCCAAATAACTAGTGCACGATTTTGTGAACCACTAACGGCTATTCCTTCTACGAGGGCTACACGGGGCCGGATTACGAGGCGCTGTCCGGCTCCATGGCTAAACGGTTAGCGTGTCGGTAAAATGTTTGGTCACAGGGGTTCCGGGTTCAATTCCCAGCAGGGTCGGGAATTTTAACCTTCATTGGTTAATTTCGCTGTCACGGGGGCTGAGTGTATGTGTCGTCTTCATCATCATTTCATCCTCATCACGACGCGCAGGTAGCCTACGGGAGTTAAATCGAAAGACCTGCAGTTGGCGAGCCGAACATGTCCTCGGACACTCCCGGCACTAAAAGCCATACGCAATTTCCTTTCATTTCATTACGAGGCGTTGCTCGTCTACTACAGGCCGGGGCACCCTGTACCTTCTGAACGGGGCCTAGTCCTGGACTGGACAGAGTGCGGCACCCTTTCCACGGAGGCAAGAAGATCTCGATGACCGTGTCTGTATGAACATTTTGCGTTCCGATAAAAGGCTGGGGCATTTCAGCACCTTGAAATACCACCAGAATGAGTCGCAATCGAACACGCAAACTTGAGCATAGTAGGCCAGCACTGAGCCATTCATAAAATTATGAAATTACCTTTCTCATCTGAAAACTTTAGAAAAGTACCTTAATTATCTTTCAGAGAAACACTCTTTTGTACTTTTTCTAGATAATATAACTTTTACTTATAACAAGTAGAGCTATTTGGTGATATTGTAAAGTTAATACATACATTTCGAGTTTTATCTTAACGTAGCATATTCATAAAGATTGATATTCTATCAATATGAATATCAATATTGAATCTAATGTGGTCGCGGGTCATTCAGCATAAGTAGCAATACTTTCTCTTACATGGGTGATCTTTATTGAGAGCTGACGATCTAAAATATCTTTGGTAGATTTTATAATGGTAATTTAAGATATATCACTTGAAAGCTATATCATATCACACTTACAAGAGAGCAGTTTGCGTTAGAGTAGAACTACTATTATTATTGTCATTATTCCTATTATTATTTAATTTGTATATTTGTTCTTAATATTTTAATCTGGAAGGTCTTTATATGTGATATGAGTAATTTTTTTGTACAAGTGGATGGAAAAATAGTGCTATTTACAACTCGGAAAGTTTCCGTGAGTCATGTGGAACAGCCCAGAGCCCTGAGACGCAGCCTGGTTGTTATTGTCTTGGGACCCGGAAGAGGTTAGCTGCGTGATCTTAGTATGGCAAGAAGATCTTCCACTCGTGATTGGATGACCAGGATCACTCTAAACGTATCATGTGAGAGTAGGGGGATGCTGAGGTCTATTTAGGCATGTGAGAAAATGACGGGGTGGAGGAGGATGGGTTTGGCAGTTACAGCGAGGGGACGTACGTGCTTCCCGCTGACTCACTCTCCTCGCCAGGCTGCTTGTACTTGTCAGTACCAGTCAGGCAACTGTACTTGTTCTTATAAACAGGAAATAGCAGCACTTGTCTGTGACAAAGAAGTTCTCAGAGCACGGCATATTGTGTACGATGCACACAAACAGAGCTTTCTCTACCAGCGCTTCTCAGCGCTACTTTTCAGGTGTGATTCAGGCAGCTAGGAAAACGATGGCAGTCAAGGGCGAGGGTAGCCAGGTGAAGAATATGACTGCAACGGAGGCAATCTATGAGTTTGGGTGCCTCATCCAGGAGGCCCTACGGTCACCTGTACTGGAGATGGAGCACAACACGGAGCCGGAGAACCCGGCACCAGAGCCGGAGCTGGAGCAGGAGGCGCCGGAGGTCGAGGTGGAAACGGAGCGGTACAGGGACGGGTGTGAACCACTAACGGCTTTTTCTTCTCCGAGGGCTACATGGGGCCGTAGTACGAGGCGCTGCTCGTGTACTACAGGCCGGGGCACCCTGTACCTTCTGAATGAGGCCTAGTCCTGGACTGGACAGAGTGCGGCGTCCTATCCAAGGAGGCAAGAAGATCTCAACGACCGTGTCTGTCGAAAGCTTTCTACAAGGAGGCCTTATCATTAGGCATCACGACCAGGAGCGGATGCGCGACGCGGAGAACGAGCTCTCTTCTCTGTTTCAGGTCGTCCGACTACCAGGGAGGGACGGCGTGCCAGGGACGAACGCCGGCGCCCTCAGGAGTACGGCCGAGACGGAGACGAGGGAAGCCATCACCCACATGCCGAGGAGGCAAATGCATACAGCGGTTAATGCCAGCTTAGTCCAAGTCACTCAGCCAGAGACCAACGACATCACCACTCAGGTGGTGCGCGCTGCCCCGCGGGGCCGCGACCGTGCGACCCAGCCCAAGCGGTTTGGCTCTGCCTAGTGGACGCAGACTGAGGTCCCGCGGCCAACTTCGGTGAAGTGAACGCAGACCAAGGCCAACCAGGAAGAGCCTATTAGAAGGCGCAATCCAGGAAATCGCCCCAGGCGGTGGACGGCAGCACATCAGTGGAGGAAGACGCCCCCCTGGCGTTCGGAGGCTGCTATCCAGGTCCGGCCTGTCAGCGAGTCTGTCGAGATGCAGATATCGATGTGTGGTCCTCAGGACAGGGAACGCAGTCGGGTATTAGCATCGACCGACGTCAGCCAGGAGGAGGGTGAAGCCGTCTCTACAGCTGGACCACTCGCTACCTCAGGATCACAAGGCCGGGAGGAGGGTCACCAGGATGAGGCCACTTTCCTGCTGAGAAGAGACAGCCACCACCGGGAAGAAGACGCCGCCCAAGACCAGGAGGAAGAAGACAACGCCGGACCCCTAGGAGAGGGCTGCCCAGCCGCAGCCCAGGACAGCAGGAGCCAATCAGGAGAGGGTTTCAGCGATTAGCGGCAGTTAGGTGAGACCTGCACGTCCTCCTCGGCAGCTCTTGCAGTGTTTCCGCTGCTTGGGGTGGGGCCACCGACAGGATAGGTGTGGGCACCTAGTGAGGTGCAACCGTTGTTGGGGTGATCTCCACTATATGGACTGCGCGGCACTTAAGGAGGCGCCGGTGTGCGCTAACTGCGCAGGGGGCCACCCGGCCTCTCATCGCATTTGACCTGCTTACCAGGCCGTGGTGCGGGCAGAGAGGAAGGAGGCCCGGCCTCATGGTCCACCCCCATCCAGGAAGCCTTCGTCTTGGCGGGCTTGACCTCATTCTCCGGGAACGGAGACTGGGTACGAGGGACCCCAAAGGGGCGGAGCGTTGCGGCAGGCCCTGGTGGCTATTGGAACATGGCTCAGCAACCGGCAACGCCCACGCTAGTCACGGCACTGCCCAGATGGACTGATCCCCTGATAACTGGACTGGCGAGAATACGGCTAATGACTTGTGCATGACACCTATTCTCAACTAACAATATCACCTGGACGTATCCAGACACCACATCCTTGCACGTGCTATCAAAATTCGTCAGGTTTACATGTAGGCACTTTCTTTTTCGCCTATCTGGGTTTTCCCTGACTCATAACACCACGCATCAACACCACCTATCCAACACAAACCTTGCCTGGTAGCATATCTGACATGGGACAGGCAGGTGCTTCTGTAATACCATTTCCCACTCCTCCCTGCTATACCTTTTCTCCTTCCAAATTCATAGCATGTTGGAGGCAATGTAGAATAGTGTCGACTAACACGCGGGGGGAGTTGGCTTCGGCCCTCCCCCGGAAATAAGACGTAGTTGACTTGCCTTAAAACTTTTGCGGAACGTGGTTGACGTGAAATTTTGTGGAATGTGATGCGTGGTACTAACCTACAAACTGTGGAGTGCTTAGACACGATTTTATATCACTTGTGGCGGCGTGGTGTCTTATATGCTGGTGAAAAACGTTCCATTATTTATGATTTGGAACAACAAGCATGTGTTGCACAAGTGAAAGTAGCTTTAAACACTGTTTTAGAATCAGTGAACATAGAATTATAAAGATACAGTATCAATGTGATATAACAACTGCCAATAATGAGAAAATGCAAGTTGTGTTGATACACAGAGCAGTGAAGAGTATTTATCTACATAGTCCGGCCCCACGGTGTAGGAGGCAACGCGTCCGCCTGTCACCCGGCGGCCCCGGGTTCGATTCTCGGCCGGGTCACGGGTTTTTAATTGTAAATGATTAATACCCCTGGCCTGGGGACTGGATGTTTGTATCGTCCTTAATGTTCCTTTCCTCACATCCAACACTTTACACTTCCACCATTTCCAAATACACGCAGGTTCACAACATATGGTGCAAAGTATGGGCAAAAGACCTTCTTAGGTTGACTCCCCGAATAAATAGCATTTTAAATTATATCTACATATATATGCTTTGTAGTTAATGTTCAACAGGTTGACTATAAATGGTAGCTTGGTCCTCGCTTTTCGTTTCCCACTGTTTTTGTTGTTATTGGATAATTGTGTAAATTTGGAGTCTTCCAGCAGTATTTTGTGAGTGTATTTTATGTATACTTTGGTGTATTGATGTGCTCATGTACGGATATTATTCAGAATATAGTTATTTATTTTATAATCAGTGGCGTTATTGTTGAATCTAGGTGCAGTTCCTACTAATTTAGTCGTTTTCAGAAGTTTAGGTAAGGCCTGAAGCAGATCTACCAGTACGCAGTTTTTTGTACACGCCGTGGAAGAGAGAATTATCATGATCTATTAACATTTTAGGGGTGCATTCTAGTGAACTCTGGTGTCCATACTGCGGACATTTTGATTAAATATTTTTAATTGATTCTATTTCGATTATTTTATTAATTTATTTCAGTTATTTATCCATAGATAATAATGGGATTACACTATTACAATGGAACTTCGTAGGACGATCAATTAAGGAATCAGAACATCGCTGCACGACTACCATTGTTACATATGCTGTCCACAGCATGACAACAAGAGTGATTATGAACAAGAAATGGACAGTTTCTTGTTTGTACTAATACAAGGTAATACAGGGTAGTAAGTTGACAGATCCAGGAGGTCACCCTTTTTAAGACTGCTGTTACGACAGACAAGTATATCATGTATGTGAGTTTATCAAGGAAGGTCAGGTAGGGAAGATGAAAGGGAGGAGCCTGGCCCAAGAGAGTGGAAGCACTGCCAGAATCAACAAGGTATAACGAGGTCGTAACGCATGCCTCTCTTAAACACTGCCACCACCACGAATCGATGATAATACGTTTTCGAGGCTTAGGATGTTTTTCATTTTCATGCCCTTCATGGCCCTTTCCTGTCTTTTGGCAACACATTCATTCTTCGCTGAGTTGTGCTTCTTTCTCTGATCAGTAACAATAGACGAAAATTTCCCAGATGTACTTTCTCGTAAAAAATTGCTGCCACTTACAAGTTGAGAGCGCTTGGTGGATATCCCTCTTAGTCATCTCGCATAATAGACTATGTATAGTGGAGATGTATGATTCTGCCTATGCCCATAAAGCGATGGTTCTACAGCCCTAGTTACAATTATGTATTCGAGTGCACGTTTTTGCGGTTACGTTTGAATATGTTGATTTATTGTGAAATCATTTTGATCAGCTACTGTTCTTGTAGACAAATGAGTTTTCTTAGTCAACGTCATTGTTAATAATAATAATAATAATAATAATAAAAATAATAATAATAATAATAATAATAATAATAATAATAATAATAATAATAATAATAATGTTACTGGTTTTTACGTCTCAATAACTACTTTTGCGGTTTTCGGAGACGCCAAGTTGCCGGAATTTTGCCCCTCTGGAGTTATTTTACGTAACAGTAAATCTACCGACACGAGGCTGACGTATTTAAGCACCTTTAAATACCACCGGAGAGAGCCAGGATCGAACCTGCCAAGTTGGGATCAGAAGGCCAGCGCCTCAACCGTCTGAGCCTCTCAGCCCGGTTACGTCATTGTTCTGTAGGTTTTGGGTCTTATGTTGTGGTTAGGAAATGTGCCCCAGGTTATAAGCCGAGGAGTTATTAGGAGTTGATAATATGTTACTTGTAATATTCAACGAAATGTAACACAACCGCATCTGTTTATGATCCATAAATCGTTGTTGCGCTTTCGGAAACTGATATATGAAATACATCAGCTTAGAATTTTGGTCGAGAAGTTCTGTTACCTTAGGTCACACCGACACAGATAAGTGTTATGGCGACAATAGGATAGGTCTTGGAGTGGGAAGGAAGCGACCGCGGCCTTAATTAAGGTATAGCCTGGTGTGAAAATGGGAAACCACGGAAAACCATCTTTAGTGCCACCAACAGTGGGGCTCGAATTCACTACCTCCCGAATGACATTTGATAGCTACGTGACTCAAACCGCACAGCCACTGGTTCGGTTTACCTCAGATAATTCTCGTTCTTAATAAAATATGTACTGCGGGTCAGTATTTCTCCGACAACAACGTGATATAGGGGTTTTCACTGTTGTAACGACGATATTATACTGCATATACTACGCAGCAACTTCCTTCTACCATTCGGCATGAGTTACTAGCACAGAGCGGGTCACAAAATTATGAGACTATTTAGACGTAGTTAACACCATACCGGCTACTCGTCATCAATGTTGAAGGGCTCCGGTCTGAGTAACAGAGAATAGTGCCTGGTGTTCCCTCGAGGTATATATTTTTCAGTAAGAGAATGCCGACTTGCATTTTCGGAGCCGTGGAATTGAAACACCTGCCTTGAGTCCTCCCGTCCCCATTTAGACGGGCCACTGTTGGTTATCACATCGATCTATGACCACACTGTCCGTAACTCTCTTCAACATCATCATCATCATCATCAGTAACAGTAGCAACACCAAGTATATTTTATAAGACAAATGTATTGCGTAATGGACTTAATTGTTTCTTTGCCTATCGATCAATTGCTGGATCCTTGTACTGCACATCGTGATTTCAGCACAACGGGAGCCTATCTCCGTTACCCTTAGTTCACGAGACAAATTTTGCTAACCCTTCAGGTCAAGCTGCTACTTTAAGGGATAAGCGTGATATTATGAAACCAAGGAAACTGTGCGAATTCCGAATCAATTCCTTAAAACAATCTTAAGCATTCTTGGCTCAAGCATTTCCTTTAACCAACGAATGATCCTTGAAACAGTCTTTCATAACACTGATCAACAAAAATTTACTTTTGGAGAATATCTTGGTATTCAACACATCTTATAAGACGACTGAAACCTGTTGATTGAAAATATGCAAAACCATTTGTCCCTATCACCCACTGTTTTTGAAATATACGACTTCAACCATTTTCATTTGTTTAATATTGTATCAAGGAAAAAACTCGCCGACATAAGTTTTACTAGAGCATTGGTTGCTGGGGACGAGGAGGGCCCTGGGACCGCTACAGTAGCTGTGAAGGTCCTTCAGGAACTCTGAAAAGCAGTGGTAAAAGGGGCTCTGGTTAAGACGCAGCAGGTCGTTATGCTACTTAGCTCCCAAATGGGTTAAAAATAAATAAGTAAATAAATGCAATGTAAATTTTAATCTTATACGAGTTGTATGGTGTTATTTGAATAATTCCACATACTGTACATATGGGTTGATTATGTTTGTAAGTACAGAAGATATTATAAGTAGAATTTTGTAAACAATCTAAATTTAGTAAGGATGAGCTGTGTGTTTAATAGAAATAATTGTTAGTGTAAATTGTATAATATTGTATTCAAGGAACATTTTCTTCTTCTCTTGTTAATTTAAAATTTAGTGCTTGACAATAATGTATTTCAGTGTACCATTTGCCACCAAGGTAGACACCTCATTTGCAAATAAAGAGATTTTGATTTGATTTGATTTGATTTGATTTGACATGGCGTACTAATGAGCATGGCTTCAGCGAAGATTAGTGCGAGTGCACAATATGGTACATATTGGATTTGACTGTTACATAGACACACATGTAGCAGTTTGAATTTTTGCAACCTATGAATGCCATAATGTCCACTATCATTGACAATATAAACGAAGCAAATTAAAATGTTCGGCTTTGTATGAAAAATAACGAAAAACAATGAAAACAATTCTCGATGAACGCTGTTCCATTTAAAATAAATATCAATATCTTCAAAACCTAACATGATAGAGCAAAACGGTTTTCAGATTTGAAATAAAAGCATAAAAAACTGCACTGGAAACAGTAAACATTATGTCAGATATCTACCCCTTGTAAATCAGTGTACCATTTGATATTTAAAATTACTTCCTCTCCTACCTGTTACTTCATATCATTTCGACTGTCTAAAAAAAAAGATAGAGTATATCCACTTGAGAGTGCAATGGACTCAAATAGTTCTCCACTTTGAAGAAGAAGACGCCAAATCCCCTGTGACAGGTGTCTACGGTCACTGAAGCAAACACTTACCGACCTGCTTGTGGATCGATCACCAGCTTGTCCTGTAACATACAGAACATCGTGAAGCATGAGACATGAAGACATTTTTGAAACTCCAAATTCTTCATAATTCACGCTTCAAAGAAATGTCAATTTTAAATAGAGCAGTGAATAATAAAACAAACGGGCGAGATTTTATATTTTATGATGAATTAGTATAATTACCATGCGTTCATGTAAAATCACCGTAGGTACACACGATTAGTGAGATTTGCGCTATTCATGGGACTCCAGCTAACCATTACCTTGTTTTTAATTAATTACACTGATCAAAAAAATGTGTTTAGGTAGATCACGCGTTCTAAGACGAATGAAACTTGTTGATTCAAAATATGCAAACCATTTGTCTTTATCGCCCACCGTTCTTGAGATATACGACATCAACCATTTACATATGTTTAACATTGTACCAAGGGAAACATTTCACAGTCAGAAGTTTCACTAGAGCATTGATTGCTACATGGAGTACTAATGAATATGACTTTATCTAAGATTAGCGAGAATGCACCACATGGCACATATTGCATTTGTTTGTTACACAGATGGACAAGTAGCAAAACAGATCTGGTGAACTTATGCATGAAAAATAAAGACAAACTATGACAATAATTCTCGATGAACGCTGTTCCATGAAAAATAAAACTTAGCTAGCATCTTAAAAATATGGCGTGATAGAGAAAAATGGTTTCCAGATTTGAAATCAGCATGAAAAACTGCACAGGAAACAGTAAACATATTGTAAATCAGTGTTATGTCCGCCTGTGGATGGGGAGGTAGAATACTTTCACGGTACATCTTGTCCGTCATCAGAAGCGACAAAAGAGGTGACTCCTTGGTGCTCGCAATCTGGAAGCGTGGCTTGGCGACCACAGATCCCCGTGCCGAGCCTGTCATTGCTTCTACTTACGCATGCCACCTTTCTCTTTCGTATCCGATTATTCTTGGTCATATTTTATTTCCTTCCATCTCCGACGGTATTAAGTGTTTCATTTTCGCGTCCTTCGAGGCGTTTTCCTTTCTCATTCTCTGAAGTGTCGGAACCCTTCCTTTGCTCCTCTGAGTAGTGCTACGAGAAGTTGGTTGCCCAACTGTACAATGATCACCAACACTACTCAGGATTCAACAGAGATAGATTGACGTGAGTGTCTTAAAGGGAACTGAATATAATTTATGAACTCGAATTAAAAGACCGGTTCAACTTACTTGTGCAAGGATCTTTACATCCATCTTTCCTACCAGACCTCCCGTGGCAAACAGTTGTTCTCTTCCGTCCACGTTGCTATTACGTTAAGGTCCATTTTCACGTCCTTCATGGCCTTCTCCTTCTTAAACACTTCTTCATATAAGGATCGGGCCTCTTAAATTTATTCTTTTTTCTTTATTTGCAATTAGCTTTACGTCGCACCGACACAGATAGGTCTTATGGCGACCATGGGGTAGAAGATGTCTAGGAGTAGGAAGGAAGCGACCGTAGCCTTAATTAAGGTACAGCCCCAGTATTTACCTAGCGTGAAGATGGAAAACTGCGAGTACTAGTTTAAGAGAGGTGATCAATCTTTAATGGTAAAGAATGCATTTTTCAATTCATTCCTCCCTTATATAGTATGCTTTGACCTTTAATCTGGTGATTTAAAAAAAAATTCCACTAATTTATAATACTTGTCTGTAATTGTATATACAGGTCATTTGCCAACTTCCAGTCGGTCATGTGTTAGTCCCTCATTTTCTGCAACTTCCGTTTCTACACAAGGTTTTCGTCATAATTCATAACACTTTTGAAGATATTTCCCAAAGAATATTTATGATATTGTATTTAGTTTCTATAAACAACATGACTATTCTTTATCTTCAGCACAAGTAATGTAAATTTTAGAAAATAACTAGTTGCGCAAATTTTAGAGATGTGAAAGATAACAATTAAGAAAAAAAAGTTATTTTCAAATGAAATATATTACACATTATACCATTTGTTGTTATAAAATTCTTGAGTCGTTCTAGCAAAAGAACAGTGTAAATATTCAATGAAAATTCCATCTATCTACAAAGAAATAAAAATGAAATTTGATAGAAAATTTTCCACGTAACTTTGAGGATTCGTAAAACTATGAACATTATCTCATGATCTTAAAGAATACCGGTATATGTTAATCACGCAAAATTGTATTTAAGTACAATTTGAAGTTCCTGACCTATACAAAATTCAGATTTACTTAATCTGAGTTAGCGAAATGTGGGGAGTGTGATTGGTGTAGTGACTTAGCTGCTGGTTTTCCACCCGGATAGCGAGATTCGATTCCCTGTCGATCTCAGTTTGGAATTTTTCATTTTAGAAATCATGAAGTGTCAGAAAGGACATCCGAGCTTAAACCCAAGCCAAAACCCAAAATGGCCGTGCTGAGTGGCTCAGACGGTTGAAACGCTAACCTTCTGAACCCAGCTTGGTAGGTTAGATTCTGGCTCAGTCTGGTGGTATTTGAAGGTGCTCAAATACGTCAGCCTCGTGTCGATAGATTTACTGGCACGTAAAATAAATCCCGAAGGACTACATTCCGGCACCTTGGCGTGTCCACAAACTGTAAATGTAATTATTGGGACGTAAAGCCGTTAACATTATATTACTAAAACCCTAAGTTAGCCATGTGGCTCCAAGGATCGCATAAATATCTGTGATAAGCTGTTCAATATTTATAATAGACCAGCCTTCAAATATACAAGATATAATAGCTCATATTTGATAATAAGCGCAAATTATTCTACTTGCCATAGTTTTAAATGTTAATTGTTAATATGTTTATGTTTTCCATCACATAAATACATGGAACCCTAGAGTACAGCTTATCATTCTTACTTCAGGCACTTCATTTCGTCCTGAGCTCCCAGTGGTCTACTTTGTGTATTCTGAATAAGTGAAGAACGAGCTCCGAATACACAATGATATTATAACAGGCCCCGTGTGACTAAAGGAGCTTTGCGTCTGCAAAACCTTTCTATTGTCAACGATAATATCAACGATTTTGTTTTGTATTCGTTCCGCTCAATAATCCTCCAAAAATATAGAATTTCATATAGAACGACCAATATACTGTAGCTTGATTTTATAAACTACTAGCACGAAGCCGCGGCTTTGCCCGCGTTCCTAAATTCAACGTTGGTAATAAAAAAACTATTTTTCCCTTCTAGAGCTTCCGGTTGAACTATATTAGTGTCCTTCCAATTGGAGCTAAGATATACTGTATAGTGCGTTTGCCTTTCCAACTCTTGAACATACAACGTACAGTTGGCAATGGGAGAAGCAGCCTTTTCGAAGATGGAGTCCTACAACTTTTAGAGATTATTCTTGTGCCTTGTTGATGTTCATAGCGAAACTGAAACAAACGAGGAACTGCAGACATCTAAATTTAAACTGTATATCCGAAGAAATTATTCGAATCCGAGGAATGAATATTACTTCTCTCGCGGCACGCCCAATCATGAGAATGGCTTCAATAATATTAGTCATCAGTTTAAGAGTCGTGTTCCTTGCAGAGGGCAGGATTCTTATTCTTAAGAAGGATAATCGGTGCCACAATCGTCCGTTCTAAGACGTTCGAGGGTACTCCAGGTGACTCCTCGTCTTTCAAAAGCTCTGAAGTGTAGTCGATAGACTTGTAACTATGTAGAACATCGGGTAATTCTTGTAAAATTTACTTGTTGATGACGTTGACAGCTTCATATATTGGTGCAAGAATTGCTCTTAGACACAGCCATGCGTCTTAGATGAAAACCTGTGACCTATGACAAATATTTCAGATCTTTGTTTGCCGTAGATTTGGCTGGGCATCGCACACATGCATGCATGCAGACAGACAGACAGACAGACAGACAGACAGACAGACAGACAGACAGACAGACAGACAGACAGACAGACAGACAGACAGACAGACAGACAGACAGACAGACAGACAGACAGACACTTCCTTTTATTATTATAGATAATTGTTTACTTTCGATAGCATACTTGAATTCTTGAAAGTAAATGCATTTTGACAGATGTGATCGTTTGAAGTGTAATTGTCCTGGCCTAAGTAGAGGCGGTAGTTTTCCATTTGATTTCTTAGGTTTTAATTCTCGCTTAGGCACAACTTTTCTTTATTAAACGTCTCGTAAATACAACTCAGATGGGATGTAAGTGAAACACCTGTTCTCAGCCATTTTAGAAATCGCCGATCGAAATTGCCTTGTATATATAAAATACGATCGATGGAAATATTTTAAAAGTGTACGGGTTTCCTGGCAGAACGTGAACCACTTCCCACCGAGTGCGTAGAACTATCTGGTCTAAGACGAAACCTCCGCCTGCCGAAACACATGATCTCATACAAGTCGACGCCGAGGCTATTGTTGATCTAGTCATTCACTTTGTGTAAGAGATTATACCCATATAGAACTGCATTTATTTCTTTGAATGTATGTTTTGCGTTCAATTTTATATTTATTTATTATATTTTTAGAAGGGGCTGATAATTATGCTGCAATAACAATCAACATCGCAACCTTCCCATATTACAAAAAGTGGTCAAGTTTGGTGTTCCTTCGCCCCTAAAGAATAAGAAGAGTAGGGAGGGGTCTTTCATTTTTACATCCTCTATTGCCCTGGACTTTCTATTATCGTTACCCCAATGCAGGAAGCAAATACCGTGGAAGTACAACTTATGACAGCCACCCACATGGGGTCTAAACTCATGCTTCTACAGTACGTTGAAATCCATTGAGCAGGTACCTCTTTCAGTTATCTCTTACTAAAGGCAGCAGATACCATGGATGGGTTCTATCTACGCCACACGAACATGGGGTCTAAACCTATGCTCCCACATTGAAATCCTTTAAGGAGGTACCTCTTACAGTCATCTCTTACTAAAGGCAGCTGATACCGTGGATGAGTTCTACCTACGCAACACAAACATAGGGTCTAAACCTATGCTCCCACATTGAAATCCATTGAGGAGGTAGCTCTTTCAGTTATCTCTTACTAAAGGCAGCAGATACCGTGGATGGGTTCTATGTACGCCACATCACCATGGGATCTAAACCTATGCTCCCACATTGAAATCCATTGAGGAGGTATCTCTTTCAGTTATCTCTTACTAAAGGCAGCAGATACCGTGGATGGGTTCTATCTACGCCACACCAACTTGCGGTCTAAACCTATGCTCCCACATTGAAATCCATTGAGGAGGTATCTCTTTCAGTCATCTCTTACTAAAGCCAGCAGATACCGTGGATGGGTTCTATCTACACCACACAAACATGCGGTCTAAACCTATGCTCCCACATTGAAATCCATTGAGGAGGTAGCTCTTTCAGTCATCTCTTACTAAAGGCAGCAGATACCGTGGATGGGTTCTATCTACGCCACACGAACATGGGGTCTAAACCTATGCTCCCACATTGAAATCCGTTGAGGAGGTAGCTCTTTCAGTTATCTCTTACTAAAGGCAGCAGATACCGTGGATGGGTTCTATCTACGCCACATCAACATGGGGTCTAAAACTATGCTCCCACATTGAAATCCACTGAGGAGGTACTTCTTTCAGTCACCTCTTACCAAAGGCAGCAGATACCGTGGATGGGTTCTATGTACGCCACATCACCATGGGATCTAAACCTATGCTCCCACATTGAAATCCATTGAGGAGGTATCTCTTTCAGTTATCTCTTACTAAAGGCAGCAGATACCGTGGATGGGTTCTATCTACGCCACACCAACTTGCGGTCTAAACCTATGCTCCCACATTGAAATCCATTGAGGAGGTATCTCTTTCAGTCATCTCTTACTAAAGCCAGCAGATACCGTGGATGGGTTCTATCTACACCACACAAACATGCGGTCTAAACCTAGTCTCCCACGCTGAAATCCTTTGAGGAGGTACCTCTTTTATTCGTCTCTTGCGACAGGTAGCAGATAACATGGATATGTTCTACCCCCGCCCCCTAACAGAGGGGTATGTAACGCCTAGATAACTTACGTCATGTCCGCCTCTGTAGCGTAACGGTTAGCATGATTAGCTGCCGTCCTCGGGGGCCCGGGTTGAATTGCCAGTACTGCCAGAAATTTAAGAGACCGAGCTTGATAACTGCAGTCGCTTAAGTGCTGCCAGTATCCAGTATTCGGGAGATAGTGGGTTCGAGCCCAACTGTCGGCAGCCCTGAAGATAGTTTTCCATGGTTTCCCATTTACACACCAGGCAAATGCTGGGGCTGAACCTTAATTAAGGCCACGGCAACTTTCTTCCCATTTCTAGCCCTTTCCTGTCCCATCGTCGCCATAAGACCTAACTGTGTCGGTGCGACGTAAAGCAACTTGCAAGAAGAGGAAATTTAAGAATGGCAGGAGAGCTGGTATGTGGTTAAAATGGTACATGCAGCTCACCTCCATCAGGGATGTGCTTGAAAAGAGATGCACCACCTTGGGATGAGGCCACGTGTTTACTAAACTTACGTCATAGAGCTGTCTTGGCTAATGTTGTCATTACTGTTCCAAGTTTGGAAACCATCCCCTAAATCCATTGAGGAGGTACCTCTTTCAGTCATCTCTTACTAAAGGCAGCAGATACCGTGGATGGGTTCTATCTACGCCACACCAACATGCGGTCCAAATACTCTGTATGGAGTGTATGTTAGAATATTGATTACATGTGATCAACCACCAACGGGTGTAGGAACGAGAAAAAAAATGCGCTATGTACCTCGAGGATAATTAATACCTTCAGTATGGTAGAACATGAATTTACAATCTCCGAACAGCGTAGTTTCCTAGTCCTATCGTGGATTGCACATAACAAACAAAATGTAAACGACCGGGCGAGTTGGCCGTGCGCGTAGAGGCGCGCGGCTGTGAGCTTGCATCCGGGAGATAGTAGGTTCGAATCCCACTATCGGCAGCCCTGAAGATGGTTTTCCGTGGTTTCCCATTTTCACACCAGGCAAATGCTGGGGCTGTACCTTAATTAAGGCCACGGCCGCTTCCTTCCAACTCCTAGGCCTTTCCCATCCCATCGTCGCCATAAGACCTATCTGTGTCGGTGCGACGTAAAGCCCCTAGCAAAAAAAAAAAAAAATGTAAACGTCCCAGTCATACGAATGCCTGTGCATTAGTGCAGATTCGTATTCCAACATTTGGAAGATATACTACAATGCAGTTAAAAACTGACTCCCAAGCTAAAACAACGGGGATTTGAAACGTACATTTGTTTAGTTTCTGTAGACAGAGAATAATACTATCATAACGGATTCAGCAGTTCTGCATGACACTTAAAGCTCGAAGTTTTAACGTTTAGCTGGCATAGTCTTGCTATAAAATTATTGCAATAAATCGAGCCATAAAGGTGCACCTGTTAGCGTAACAAAGTTAGAATATTGATTACATGTGATCAACCACCAACGGATGTAGGAACGAGGGAAAAATGCGCTATGTACCTCGAGGATAAATAATACTTTCAGTATATCACTCGACGAAATGCCAGACCACAGGCAGGGGACCGCTCTTACATATCTTAGAATAGTTTTCTTAAATATGTATATTAATTTAGCAGGAACTGCGCACGATTGTGTACATAGGTTTGAAATATTTTTACAGTATTCACTTATCGACTTTACTGTTCTTTTTCACTCTCCCATATGTAATCTCGCGCAGAAATGATTACACAGTTTGCACACGCAGTCGATTTCAGGGTTGTGAAATGCGTTTCCTTGCTTATTTTTGTTGTGAATACCATGTACCGCTTGTCTTATTGTTAAGTGGCGTAGATCTTGCTTGGTGTTTGTCTTATGTTCAATCGATCTGTCGTGGTATCAGAGCTGTAGAATTCTGGCCATATATCACTTTCATTCTGCTTTCTTTCTTCATTTTTCTCCTCGGATTAGTGTAACTTAAACGTTATAGTCTGTCGATCACACAAGATCGATATAAATGTTACACTCAAATATACCTGTAAAAAAAGCATACTATTAAACAAGGAATAAAAATACACACTAGCTGTCAGCGGAGAGATGGCGTGGAATGACATTCGAAGACGAATGCGTTTGAGTGGTGTCTTTAAAAGTAGAAAAGATCACAATATGAAAATAAAGTTGGAATTCAAGAGGACAAATTGGGGCAAATATTCGTTTATAGGAAGGGGAGTTAGGGAATGGAATAAAATACCAGGGGAGAAGTTCAATAAATTTCCAATTTCTTTGATATAATTTAAGAAAAGACTAGGAAAACAACGGATAGGGAATCTGCCATTTGGGCGACTGCCCTAAATGCAGATCAGTACTGACTGACGGGTAAGGTAAGGTAAGGGTTTATTCTGCCCAAAGGTAGGTCCGAACCTCCGCAGAGGTATGCCTGAGCCGGAGTTTGCGTACGGTAGGGTGGCCAGTTCCTTTCCGCTCCTCCATTCTCTTACCCCCCGCCAACAGCGCGTGGCAACCCACGCGAATCTCGACCATGCCCAATGTTGCTTAACTTCGGAGATCTCACGGGATCCAGTGTTTCAATACGGCTACGGCCGTTGGCGTATTGACTGATAATGATTGGAAAATAAATGATTCGACACTGGAAAATATGGCTCTTTCTTAACAAACCTAGGTTTAGTGCTAAGAGATGATGGTGGCCCATTTGTACTTTCCTTTAAAAAATAATCGCCACCACTACCACTCACTCTCATTTTTGCTATCCAACCTCCCTTGGCCAACACTTGTTTTTCACAACCGGGTGAAGCCTAGGGAGGCTTCATTTTGACGCCCATCATGATCGTTTTGCCTATGCCCTCATTCTTCGGAAAGTTAGATATATTCCATTTTTCTTTTAGTGTTAAGAAGGGATGGTTGCCTAGTCGCGGCTCCTATTACATTAGAACTATTACTACCATCCACACTAGTGAGATTGCTCGTTCACGCTGTGCTGGGAAGACAGCGCGGTGACGCTCAGCAGAGTACAACAAAGCAAGGATGGGGCAGTCATAGTGTCAACAAACCTCCCTACCTTGACACTATTTGAAATGGAAACCAATGCTCCTGGTCACAGACAATAAATACCCTTGAATAGAATAATACAAAATAATTTTCGATCCTTGTATTCACCAAACCAAACCAAACCAAACCAAACCAAACCAAACCAAACCAAACCAAACCAAACCAAACCAAACCAAACCAAACCAAACCAAACCCAACCCATGTCACTGCAGATTTTACTGGCCTTCACTTATAAAGCGATCACTGCTCATCCGAAGGCTTGCCGTTTATAAGATGACGCGTGGTTAGGGCGACGAATACTCGAGGCTATTATTCTTGGCTTTCTATATCAGGCTATCTCAGCGTCAGGCAACTCCTCGTAGACTGAATGTACCTTGAGCCAGCCTACAGATCAAGGTAAAAATTCCTGACTCTAACAGGAATCGAACTCGGGGCCTCCGGGTAAGGGACAGACACGCTACGCTTAGTCCCTGAGGTCAGAGTTGTATTCACAACTAAACAAGATCTTGTCTTCAAAGGAAAACTACACGATTTACTCCATTTAAACAGTCCGCCCGGAAAGAAACGATCGACAAGAGCACCGATTCCTTGTCGTAAAAATGAATATTTTCGAGAACCATTCTTGTTGCTGCACTGTGGGCGGTTTATGTTTTCTTTCTTTTATCAGGATTCTAGTAGAAGTAGTTTACGAGCTATCCTAATTTGAAAATTGTAAATACCTGAATTTTTCTGCTCCATTCAACTGCTTAGTTACGACGCTATGATTTCAGTATACTGATTGCTTTGGGACTTCCTTGTCAGTTTCTTTGTGATAATTCCATAAGCAAATAAGGCGACATGTTAAGGTTTTCCGTGCGCGGAACGATATCCCAATGGATGTCACAATTATTTGTGAACTATTTCAATCAATTACGCGAAATTGAAAGTGTAACACTTAGAAATCGTAACAAAAAAAATGAATGACTGGAGAAGAGAGATATTTATTTCACATTTGGCTTCACGTCGCACTGACACAGATAGGTCTTATGGCGACGATGGGATAGGAACTATCTAGGTCCTAGATTAATGAAGGTATAGCCCGATCATTTGCCTGGTGTGGAAATGGGAAACAACGGAAAATCATCTTCAGGGTTGCCGAGAGTGAGATTCGAACCCACTATCTCCCGGATGCAAGCTCATAGTCGCGCGCACGTAACCGCACAGCCAACTCGCCCAGTGAGAGTGAAATTCATGATCTAGCTGCTGTTGATGTAGACCTGCACGTTAGTTCCCGTGGCATCGCATGAAGTAGTGACAAACTCAGGCAAGTGCCGTAAGCATTCTACACCGTCGTAAGGTCCACCCGTATCATGCCTCTCTGAATCAAGAGCTGTATGATGGGAACAATTTTGAGAATTCTATAAACTTTTCTTTATGGGCATTAAAGCAACATACACCAGATTTATCATGTCTTGTTTAGTGATGCAGCAACAGTTACAAATCATGGCCAAGTAGACTCCGAAAAGTGCACTATTGGTCCTCACTCTTCTCTCTCCGCGTTCCTTCCCGCTCCACCAGAACCAAAGACCTTCTCCACATTCTCCACACTCAGCACTCAATACTTCAACGATCTTTCCTAATCCGCCTCCCAACACTCTTTAACAATATCAATAGGAGACAAGAGCTTGATATAGCATCAAATAAAAGTGTATTCGAGAGGTGTGTAAATAGTATCTTAAAGATAAGTTGATGTGAAGAGATTATACCGCCATCTTGACCCACGACGACTTGGCTATGAACATGGACATTCTCATGGTTTCCGATTTGGACAGTTATTAGTAGGATGTGTACCTGATCTTGTTATATTTTGTTATGTTTGTTATATTTTATTATGAAAGTTTACGTTTGTTAAATAGTCTGTTGACACTGCAAGTGAAATTTGCTCAGTGTAGCTGTATCTTGTGCTTCGTGAATAAATAAATAAATAAATAAATAAATAAATAAATAAATAAATAAATAAATAAATAAATAAATAAATAAATAAAATCCCCATTGGCTTCGTCAGGTGGAACGACAATGAATCATCAGCTCATAGGCCAGGTGTTCATAGAAGGAACACTAAAACCAAACCAAACCAAACCCAATAGCACTACAGCCCTTGAAGGGCCTTGGTCCACCAAGCGACCGCTGCTCAGCCCGACGGCCTGCAAATTAGGAGGTGTCGTATGGTCAGCACGACGAATACTCTCGGCCGTTAATCTTGGCTTTGTAGACCGGGACCGCTATCTCACCGTCAGATAGCTCCTCAGTTCTAATCACGTAGGCTGAGTGGACCTCGAACCAGCCCTCAGGTCCAGGTAAAAATCCCTGACCTGGCCGGGAGTAGAATTCGGGCCCTCCGGGTAAGAGGCAAGCACGCTACCTCTACACCACGGGGCCTGCATAGAAGAAACACTAGATTTTCAAAAGAATCTCAACCTCCTAACAGACCAACTTCTACAGATGTTGGAAGATGTCATCACCCACTCGACCACCACTAGCTTGCAGCTAGACTAATCCATTGAGTTCCCAGTTGGGGTCAGTTTGTGGTGATTTCATGTAGGTGAAGAAATAGACGAGGCCAAGGGGCTAACTGAAAAGATTGGTTTGTGGAGGCGTTTAGTTCATTAACAGAGGATTGCATACTCGAAACTGAAAACACAGTAGATTTCAATATAGATGCATGCACTCTAGGAGGAACATGTGGTACCAGCACGCTGGCTGTGCAGCGCATAGTGCACGACGTGCTCCAGCTCCATGGCTAAATGGTTAGCATGCTGGCCTTTGGCCACAGGGGTTCCGGGTTCGATTCCCGGTAGGGTCGGAAATTTTAACCAACATTTGTTAATTTCGCTGGCACGAGGGCTGGGTGTATGTGTCGTCTTCTTCATCATTTCATTTTCATCACGACGCGCAGGTTGCTTACGGGAGTCACATCAAAAGACCTGCACCTGGCAAGGCGAACATGTCCTCGGACACTCCCGGCAGTAAAAGCCATACGCCATTTCATTTTTTTGCATGGCCTGCTAGAGCTTGTGTTCACCGATTGTTTCCAACCAAATCGTTGGACTGGATGAAGTGGACCTACTGTATATCTTGGCCGACCCCTAAACCAGAGTTGAGCCCTTTGAATTACACTGACTGACAGACAGAGCAAATGCAACACCAAGAAGGAGTGGTCAGAACTTTATGCCAATTGCAGGGTAGACTGACGTCACTGAGGTATGCTCATGATGTGAAATGCGCCGCTGTGCTGCGCACGTAGCGAACGATAAATGGGACACGGCGTTGGCGAATGGCCCACTTCGTACCGTGATTTCTCAGCCGACAGTCATTGTAGAACGTGTTGTCGTGTGCCACAGGACACGTGTATAGCTAAGAATGCCAGGCCGCCGTCAACGGAGGCATTTCCAGCAGACAGACGACTTTACGAGGGGTATGGTGATCGGGCTGAGAAGGGCAGGTTGGTCGCTTCGTCAAATCGCAGCCGATACACATAGGGATGTGTCCACGGTGCAGCGCCTGTGGCGAAGATGGTTGGCGCAGGGACATGTGGCACGTGCGAGGGGTCCAGGCGCAGCCCGAGTGACGTCAGCACGCGAGGATCGGCGCATCCGCCGCCAAGCGGTGGCAGCCCCGCACGCCACGTCAACCGCCATTCTTCAGCATGTGCAAGACACCCTGGCTGTTCCAATATCGACCAGAACAATTTCCCGTCGATTGGTTGAAGGAGGCCTGCACTCCCGGCGTCCGCTCAGAAGACTACCATTGACTCCACAGCATAGACGTGCACGCCTGGCATGGTGCCGGGCTAGAGCGACTTGGATGAGGGAATGGCGGAACGTCGTGTTCTCCGATGAGTCACGCTTCTGTTCTGTCAGTGATAGTCACCGCAGACGAGTGTGGCGTCGGCGTGGAGAAAGGTCAAATCCGGCAGTAACTGTGGAGCGCCCTACCGCTAGACAACGCGGCATCATGGTTTGGGGCGCAATTGCGTATGATTCCACGTCACCTCTAGTGCGTATTCAAGGCACGTTAAATGCCCACCGCTACGTGCAGCATGTGCTGCGGCCGGTGGCACTCCCGTACCTTCAGGGGCTGCCCAATGCTCTGTTTCAGCAGGATAATGCCCGCCCACACACTGCTCGCATCTCCCAACAGGCTCTACGAGGTGTACAGATGCTTCCGTGGCCAGCGTACTCTACGGATCTCTCACCAATCGAACACGTGTGGGATCTCATTGGACGCCGTTTGCAAACTCTGCCCCAGCCTCGTACGGACGACCAACTGTGGCAAATGGTTGACAGAGAATGGAGAACCATCCCTCAGGACACCATCCGCACTCTTATTGACTCTGTACCTCGACGTGTTTCTGCGTGCATCGCCGCTCGCGGTGGTCCTACATCCTACTGAGTCGATGCCGTGCGCATTGTGTAACCTGCATATCGGTTTGAAATAAACATCAATTATGCATCCGTGCCGTCCCTGTTTTTTCCCCAACTTTCATCCCTTTCGAACCACTCCTCCTTGGTGTTGCATTGTCACTGTCAGTCAGTGTATTTACACACAGTTTACAAGGACATACGGACTACACCAGATAATACGAAACGACGTATTACTGTTGCTTGCACTAACAAGGTATGGACTTGCTTCCGATTACTTGAGCTAGGGTCCTCAGTTACGCAGACTTCCTCTTTCTCCTCTTGTTCTCTTGTGATCGCGACAATGTGAGGTTTGTGGGGCGTAAGGATTCGTTTCTTTCCACGCATTTCGTGCTCATTCTCTTTTCTTCGACGATACTTTCATACTTAGAAGCGTCGAGACTCTTCCTATATCCCCTTTGGTTAGTGTTAAGAGAGAACTATAATAATCGCCATAGCTTACCTAACGGTACTGACTAACTGATTAGGCCTATGTTATATGTTGGGTATTCAGCCCTAAGGCTGGTTTGATCCTTCACAGTTCCGCCAACAGCTGTCATAGATAGCCTAGGAGTCACTGAAGAGGCATACTAGGGAAATGAGGAGTGAGGTAGTTTCCCATTGCTTTCCCCACCGAGCCAGAAGTTGCTATTGCGTATCAGTCTGCCAAGCCCACTGAAATGCATACACCAACCGACCCTATGAGTGCTATTTTTATACCACTCATAACAGGGACTGTGTGCATAAGGAATCGTATTACTGGCATCGCTGATGCATCAGTCACTTTCATATTGCCAAAGCCAAGGATGAGACTGAGACAGGTGATTGAAGGTAACAAATTTATTCTAGCCCATACCAGAAGACATAATGCACTGTAAACACTACATCTCGCCAGCAAAGACATTAATTCATTATATGAATTCAATATCTTAGGACAAAAACTGTTCTGATATTGTTTCTTACCATCACAGCTTAAGAATATCATTATAAACTTGTTTTTATTGTATTTCTAAGTGACCGAATAATTTGGCTATCCGTGTCATTTCGAAACCGCTGATTAGATAGCTGTCGTATTGGTATACGTATAGCATGCCTTTTTTTTTTTCTATTTGCTTTACGTCGCACCGACACATATATGTGTTATGGCGACGATGGGATAGGAAAGGCCTAGGAATGGGAAGGAAGCGGCCGTGGCCTTAATTAAGGTACATTTACCTGGTGTGAACATGGGAAACCACGAGAAACCATCTTCAGGGCTGCCGACAGTAGGGTTCGAATCCCCTATCTCCCGATTACTAGATACTGGCCGCACTTAAGCGACTGCAGCTATCGAGCTAGGTGTATAGAATACCAGTAGATGCGTTCAGATCACGCAGTTAGTCATCATCATCAATTCCATGCAGCAGCGAGCGATGATCCACCTCGGATTAAGATTACCTAATGGATGTAAGTCTACATTCGAATATAATCACCCTCCTTCACAGCTGTACGCGGTTGCATTGTGTTGGTGATTATTGTTTCAAAAAGACGTACAATTAGGCTACCGTCCTCTTTGCTACTTGCTATTTTGCTTTACGTCGCACCGACACAGATATATATTTTGACGACGATGGGATATGAATGGGCTAGGAATAGGAAGAAATCGTCCGTGGCCTTAATTAAGGTACAGCCCCAGCATTTGCCTGGTGTGAAAATGGGAAACCACCGAAAACCTTCTTCAGGGCTGCCGACAGTGGGGTTCGAACCCACTATCTCCCGATTACTGGATACTGGCCGCACTTAAGCGACTGCAGCTATCGAGCTCTATAACCGTCCTCTTTAAACCCTCCTCAGAGGAAAGAGATCGGACTCATCGGTTACCTAAAACATTTTTTTTCAAGTTGCTTTACGTCGCAATGACACAGATGTGTCTTATAATGACGATGGGATAGGAAAAGGCTAGGAGTGGGAAGAAAGCTGCCGTCGTCTTAAATTAGGGTAGGGCCCCAGAATTTGCCAGGTATGAAAATGGAAAACGACAGAAGAACATCTTCAGGGATGCCGACAGAGAGGTTCGAACCCAGTAGCTCCCGAATGTAAACTCACAGCCTCGTGCCCCTGACCACACGGCCAACTCACTCGGTACCTAAAACTGAGTCGGCATCACATACGTATATAAAAGAAGAGACAATAGCTATAACAAAATTTGGACTCATTTAGAAACGACATTTTGAAAACCTGAATAGTAAAACGTAAGTCCCCTTCTGTAGTGATTAGTATATTTAGTTGCCACTCCCGGAGGCCCGTATTCGATTCCCGGCTCTGCCACGGAATTAGAAAAGTGGTATGAGGGCTGGAATGGAGTCTACTCAGCCTCGGGAAGTCAACAGATTAGAGGGGGTTTCGATTCCCACATCAGTCAACCTCGAAGTGGTTTTCTGTGGTTTCCCACTTCTCATCCCCCAGAAGTTCCCTGTTCAGCATAACAGGTGAGGCCACCTGGGCGAGGTGCTGGTCCTCCTTCCAGTTTGTATCCCCCTACCCAAAGTCTCACGCTCTATAAACTGCCCTTGAGGCGGTAGAGGTGAGATCCCTCGCTGAGTCTGAGGGGAAAACCGACCCTAGAAAGTAAGAAAGAAAGAAAGAAAGAAAGAAAGAAAGAAAGAAAGAAAGAAAGAAAGAAGATTGAAAACAAGAATGACGAGCCATAGCAATTATTTTGTCTCGTTCTCTCTTGTTGTTCGCCCTATTTACAAGATGTTTTCACATATTTGTCTGATCCCATCAGGATTAGAGAATAACAAATTTGCTCCTAAGGAACATATGCAAGAATAATGTGGTCTACCAACCTGTCTTTTCCCACATCTTGCATGAAGAGTTCATAATCAATTCATTTCGGATAGGAAAAATGTTTGGGGTTCCCTTAATTGCCGACCTTTATAGTGGTGTGTATTAACATCATATTTAGAGATCTCCGGAGGCCAAGCTTAATATTATTTGTGAGCACCACTCTGGTGCAGAATGTCAATGTGCACCAATTTTCTTCACGTTTCGCTACTGGTGTATTCAAGAGTACAACATGATCTTTCCATTACTTGTCAACTCACCAGGGAAATCGTTGGTGCCTTCACTGTCAGCTGTACACCGCTATTCATCACAAGTTTCTTTACCTTGACGGGTAGATAGTGAGGCAAGTTGTTGTTATTATGTAAATTCGGTCGGTCTAGAAACTGTTTTCAGTTCTTATTCCAACGTTCTGGAGAGATCATAAAGATGCGCGGATGACGTATTATGACAATAATGTAAAAAGCATGTAGCGTGAATTTTTTACATAAGTAAAATTCAAAGCAGAACCAGAAACATCTAACAAGATCAATTTCAATATGTCAAAATCAATAGAAATAACGATAACCTCTCCTACAAAATATACAAATTTGTTTATAAGTTGCTTTACGTCGCACCGACACAGATAGGCCTTATGGGGACGATGGGAGAGGAGAAGGCTAGGAGTGATAAAGAAACAGCTGTGGCCTGATTTAAGGTGTAGCCCCAGCATTTGCCGGGTGTAAAAATGGAAAACCACGGAAAACCATCTTCAGGGCTGCCGACAGTGGGGTTCGAACCCACTATCTCCCGAATAATGGATACTGGCCGGTCTTCAGCGACATTTTTTTTTACGGGGGGCCCCCGTAGCCCGCTCCCCCGGCGTGGCAATCGACACAATCTACATTGCCTCTGACATGCTATTAGTTTCTGAGTAGAAAAGAGATAGCACGGAGAGTGCGAAGTGATACAAGGAGTATCTGCCGGTTTCCGAGTTAGACTCGCTACCACGACAAGAGTTTGTATTGGTTAGGTGGTGTTGAGGTATGGTATTGAAGGGTCAGAGAAAAACCACATAGGCAGAAAGAAGAAAGAGCCTACATGTAAAACCTGACATCTTTTGATAGCACATGCAAGGATGTGGGCTTGAAAAAGACCAGAGGTTGTGTGTGAAACGCAATAATGTACAAGTTGGTATCTAAGTGGAAAACGAGACTCATAAGATCTGGTTAAGAAGCTAGGGAGGACATAAAGGTACTTTTCTTTGCAGTCCACGTGTGTTTATGGGCAGTTTAGCTTTAGATGCCTAGAAACAGACTTACATAGATTACACTTGGGAAATTGCTCAGCAAATTCCCATCGACCGTCGCGAAACGATTTCGTATCTCAGTTTTTCCCCTCAAAGGATTGCAAATGTAATAGAATATAGTAAAAATATAAACTGAACTGAAGAGGGATGTGAAACGCAACAACTGTTACATGTCACGAAATTGCGACAAGGAAGATGCGGAGAGTACGAGAAGATAAATCTAACTGGAGAAATATCTTGTGTAGCATATCGGAATTTCGAATCCTTTGAGGGGGGAAACCAATATCATAAACATTGTAAGGGTTAAGACAGTCTCAAATAGTGCTTATGCTGTTGTCCCCATATAAGTGGGGGTGCTAGAATACACGGTGGTAGAATGCAGCAGAATCCCTGTGTTACCGGTATTACATTTTAATGCCCATTAATGCCTTCCCTTTTTTGCAACAACTTCATTCCTTGAACCGTCAGACTTCTTACTTTTTCCTACCTGATTAGTGTCATGGGGCTCTATATGAGTCTGGCATTGCTCTCAGGCTCCTCACAGGGTGTCTTTCATTTGCACACCATTCGTAGCCCTTCCGTTGTTCCCCAGTATATTCCGTTTTCAAAAAGTGAGACCTCTCGAATTTTTTCCTCTAATTTATTTTAAAAGAAGATGGCTGTCTAGTTCAACTTCCTCTTAAAACAGTAATTACCACCACAACCGAACTCCTTTGCTTCACTCACAAGAAACTACCCTGCCAGAAAACAGTAATCAAAATGGTAACGCGAAAAATATATTCCTTTATTAGATAAGGGATTAGGGTAGTTAGGTACTTACAATTTGGCGACTCTCAACTCTCGCAGCTCAATCACGAATATCTGTCTGTTACTCTGTGTTTCTAACGGGTACATCCCCAAGGATGCTTCATTATTTTTGTCACTGAGATTTGGGATATTCTAATTTATTTTATTTCGTACTTAAAGTAACACTTATGGCCATCTGAAGCTGGCATGGTGTATACCTGAGACTAGAAAGTGAGGGTAGTATTGTATGTGGCTCATACTGTCTTCCATTCCTCGCTCGATCTTCTCCCTCTTCTTTCTTCCCATCCTCTTTGTAATCCTTTTATTGTGTCTTCCTTCGTCATTTCTTTCATTTCTTCCTTACGTTTTATCTTTACCCGATGGAGTATTTCCATGGCATCTCATGCCTGTCAAAGGAGGCCACAGAAATGGGTGTCCTGTGGGGCTCTAATTCCAGAAGAATAAATTAGTAACCACGGGACCCTTATCTGAATATAGCATTGTTTTCAATTCTGCCAGTCTCCTCGGTTTTTTATTTAGTTTCTGACTTCCGGTGATCAAATATTGGACTCTTCTGACCACGACCGTGTTCGGTTTGCGGGGCGCAGGGAGTAATTTATTTATTTTCAAAACTTTCGTAGCCTGTCTCCTTCATAAGCCAAAACCCCCTTTCTTTGGTGGATACGAGTCCTCTATTTTCCTCTGATTACTGGACGGTAGCCCATTTGTACTTTCTATGGAAACAATAATCCCCATCCCCACGACCATCTCAATTTAGGAGTGTGGATTGTTTACCACGAGTACCCTGGCTGAGTTTGTCATCGCTTTCTCTTACTAGAGTCACGCTTCTAAATTTCAGCTTTCATTTTTTGCTATTTGTTTGACGTCGCACCGACACAGATAGGTCTTATGGCGGAGATGGGATATGAAAGGGTTAGGAGTTGGAAGGAAGAGGTCATGGCCTTTATTAAGATACAGTCCCAGTATTTACCTGGTGTGAGAATGGGAAACCACGGAAAACTATCTTCAGGGCTGCTGACAGTGGGGCTCGAACCCACTATCTCCCGGATGCAAGCTCACAGCCCCGCGCCCCTAACCGCACGGCCAACTCGCTCGGTCAGTTTCCCTTTCTGACCTCTCTTCGTCAACTCTTTTCTCTGTCGTCTCTAACGATGTTCGTCCTATGAGGCCCAGAGAGGCCTCATTTTTCACCCTTTATTCTCACTCCCTTTGTGGCCAATTCCTTTCTTTCGCCGAAGCGTCGAACCTCTTTCACATTCACTTCTGCTTAGTGAACAGGGGAAGGTTTATTAGTTGTACGTTCCTGTAAAGCAACGACCACGACTACTACTAACACGTTATCCTGAAGTTACGGTAAATAATTAGATACAGAAGGTTTGAAATGAACGAGTATTGGGTAAACATATTTATCCAGATTGCGTTCTAGGTGCAAGAGGGACGGGAATCTCACGGCATCTCAGGCCATAACGTCAGGCTGCCGACTGATATGGCAATGTAAAATAATGCAGGTCTCTGTCTCGCAGTTATCCTGCTTGACATAGATACAATCATCAGGATTCTGCGGCTTGTCGCTGGTTCATGTACGCATTTCCATTTGAGGGGGTACCAGACAAAGGGGTACAAGTGCCAACATTTTAAAAATGGAGTTAGTATGCGGCAAGTGTAAAGAAGAAACAGTCTGTTCATTGAAAAAACAGTGCAAGCGATATCAATCAATCAATCAATCAATCAATCAATCAATCAATCAATCAATCAATCAATCAATCAATCAATCAATCAATCAATCAATCAATCAATCAATCAATCAATCAATCAATCAATCAATCAATCAAATACTATTGATCTGCATTTAGGGCAGTCGCCCAGGTGGCAGATTCCCTATCTGTTGTTTTCCTACCCTTTTCTTAAACGATTGCAAAGGAATTGGAAATTTATTGAACATCTCCCTTGGTAAGTTATTCCAATCCCTAACTCCCCTTCCTATAAAACGAATATTCGCCCCAATTTGTCCTCTTGAATTCCAACTTTATCTTCATATTGTGATCTTTCCTACTTTTAAAGACAAGACCCAAACTTATTCGTCTACTGATGTCCTCCCACGCCATCTCCCCACTGACAGCTCGGAACATACCACTTAGTCGAGCAGCTCGTCTCCTTTCTCCTAAGTCTTCCCAGCCCAAACTTTGCAACATTTTTGTAACGCTACTCTTTTGTCGGAAATCGCCCAGAACAAATCGAGCTGCTTTTATTTGGATTTTTCCCAGTTCCTGAATCAGGTAATCCTGGTGAGGGTCCCATATACTGGAACCATACTCTAGTTGGGGTCTCACCAGAGACAAATATGCTCTCTCCTTTACAGCCTTACTACAAACCCTAAATACCCTCATAACCATGTGCAGAGATCTGTACCCTTTATTTACAATCATATTTATGTGATTACCTTATCATTGATAGTAGCTGCAATCCAGCACGTTGTTTCGGAACCACTTCGCCAAATTATTATTTTGTCGAGGGAGACAAGTACACTTAAACCTATTTGCCTCGAAACTGCTTAGAGAGAGAGATTTATTAAAGAAATAAATCATCCGTCTTCCAATGAGGGTGACCATTTTGATCCGGAATACAGTTTCAGTTTAATGGAGTTTAAAAATATCAAGAAATGAAAATTTAATCGTTGAAGCTGTTATCTTCTATTTTCCCAGGGTTAGTGGGGGAGAAATGTCAATCACGTTCTCGGGTACTGATGGAAGTAAACCTGAGGATTCGGTGTATGCAGTTGCAAGGCACACCGCAAGTTTCAAGTAGTCAGAACGACTGCTGAAGATTTTCATTCAACTGAAAAGACGAATGAGTCCCCAAAAACATAATTTTGTGGGGATCAGGAAATTGTAAAGGATCCGTTTAAAGAAGAATCGCCTATTCACACTTCGCAACGAGTGCTCACCGAATAATGATCTGTAATTTGAAACTTAAGACATAAAAATACATAAGGTTGGGCGCCCAACAACCAACCAGTGGATGAACTTCTACAATATTTTCCACCAATTCACCATGCAGTTTAAGGCTATTCAACTTGAAAGCTTCTTTATATTATACGAAAGAGTGTTGGGTTTCTTCGACATTGAACTGAACAAACAAAATGTTCATAAAATGATGCACATTAAATGCGACCAGCCAGAATATTATACCACACAGGCAATGGAGTAAATCCAAGCGGATTATTGCATTTTTCTGTTGCCTAGCGTGGAAATACCATCCCACAACATCAGGTAATTCAATAGCATTCTGATGGTAACCATTAGTAACAGATGACGGCCAAACCGCTTCTATTCTCGCTATACAATAACATGAGATCGTTATGTACCTGAATAGCACTGAACAGATAATTTATTGTCTATCCTCAGTTCTCTAATAATAACGGAAAATTTAAATTTTATTTATATAAATTCAAAATTATTAGTAATAACAGTTGTGTTTGTGGAGATGAAGAAACTGCAACTCACCTTATTTTTTATTTCCATTCTTCAGCAAAGCTAGATATATTTTGGAATAACATTTAAATTGTTGTACAGTATTGTTAGTCAAACTAATTTTTTAGGATATTTCACAATATCTGTTGTTTGAATGAATTTTTTTAAGTTCATCATCATCATCATCATCATCTGTTTACCCTCCAGGGTCGGCTTTTCCCTCGGACACAGCGAGGGATCCCACCTCTACCGCCTCAAGGGCAGTGTCCTGGAGCTTCAGACTCTTGGTCGGGGATACAACTGGGGAGAATGACCAGTACCTCGCCCAGGCGGCCTCACCTGCTATGCTGAACAGGGGCCTTGTAGAGGGATGGGAAGATTGGAAGGGATAGGCAAGGAAGAGGGAAGGAAGCGGCCGTGGCCTTATGTTAGGTACCATCCCGGCATTCGCCTGGAGGAGAAGTGGGAAACCACGGAAAACCACTTCCAGGATGGCTGAGGTGGGAATCGAACCCACCTCTACTCAGTTGACCTCCCGAGGCTGAGTGGACCCCGTTCCAGCCCTCATACCACTTTTCAAATTTCGTGGCAGAGCCGGGAATCGAACCCGGGCCTCCGGGGGTGGCAGCTAATCACGCTAACCATTTTAAGTTCATGCTGTTTATTTTAGAAAAAATGTAAGTATAGTTTTTCATTTTCTCCCAGTTTAGTTAATTTGTGTGTGTAATCACTCACTTCAAAAATTTTGTATTATATGTTTGTAGTCTTTAAGGTAACTAGTTATAACTTACAGCCCTAATATGCTAGACAAAGTAGGGCGTTTTCGTGGATAATAAATAAATAAATAAATAAATAAATAAATAAATAAATAAATAAATAAATAAATAAATAAATAAATAAATAATAACCATTTAAAATGTTGGTAAAAGTGACTCCGCGCTATATTGTATACATATTGTATTTATCTCTCTCTTTCAAACACTGGTTGAATTCCCTCAGGGTATAATAACATTTTATTCACAAGAATTGCGATTAATGTTAAGCATATTGCATTAAATATGAATTACACATTCAATCAGAGGAAATTAATACGAACTATAATAACGTTCACAGATGTACAGATAACTTATTTAGGTAATTTACTCCCTCTGGTGTGGTGTTCAAAATGTATGTGGATTTTCCAGGGTAGGAATTCTGAGGGCTCTTGTCAACATTAATATAGACAACCTATCTTGGTAAGCTGCCTAGCTACACTCCTTCCCCATTTCTTAGGAAGGTGTGCACGACTGTCGTGTGTCGACAGTGGTCTACATGGTAGATGAAGCTCTCATGGTTTGTAATGACAGGTAAAAAAATGGGATGTGCTGATGTATTAGTACATAATTACTGCCGTTATGCTCAAGAAGGTTGAAATTATGTTCTACCAAGGTGGTACTTGTTTTGAGTGGAATATGTCTGGAGCGGAGCCCATTGATTCTATTGCCAGCAATGTTCTCATAGATAGGTAACTGGTAACTGTTAATGATCTTCTTATATTCCCTTAGAAGAATAATTTTTCTTCTCATAATAAACCCAGGGTATCCTCCGCCTGTCATAAGAAGGGCACTAAAAGGGCAACCTACAGGAGTTCTCATATAACGGAGCATGGGTCGCACCAGCCACGGGTGCCTACTCTGAGTCTGATATTGCGTTATTTATTTGTATTAGACTTCTTAATCCTTCTGTCCTATCTCACCTACCTTGTTCAATGAATATTTACCCCAATTTATCCTTACAATTTGTTTTTTATATTATAGACCTTAATACAAGGGGCTGCCTGGCCGAAGCGGTAAAGGCGTGCTCGGTTCGCCCGGAAGGACGTGGGTTCGAATCCCCGTCAGGAAGTCGTAAAATTTAAGAAACGAGATTTCCACTTCCGGAGGTGCATATGGCCCTGAGGTTCACTCAGCCTACACCAAAAATGAGTACCAGGTTAACTACTCTAACCCATCACGTGCCGCGGTTAACAATGGTGGAAGCCTTTACCTTCCACTCCTCCAAGGGCCTTCATGGCCTGTACGGAGGTGTCTTTGTCTTTGTAGACCTTACTACATTTAAAAGTTCCATTCAAGCTCCTTCATCTACTAACGTCATTCCACGCCATCTGTCTACCGAAAGCACCGAACATACCACCTAGTCGAGCAGCTCGTCTCCTTACTCCCATGTTTTCCAAATCCAAACTTTGCAACATTTTCGTAACACTACGTTTCTGTCGGAAATCACCCGAAACAATCGGACTCCTTTCCTTTGGATATTTCCAGTTCCCGCATTACGTAATCCTGGAATGGGTCTTCATTCACTTACACGACGTCTCCTTTACATCCCTACTACAACCCCTAAATACCCTCATAACGATACGAAGATTTATATTGATAACCACGTTAATGTGATTACCGCAATAAAGATCTTTCATTGTATTAACAGCTGAGTAGGCCTACTTTCCTCTGGGTGAAACAATCTAACTTTTCATCCCGTTTACAATCGTATCAGTATGTGCTTCCCATCTCACGAGGTCTTTTCGCATTCCCTCACAGTCCTGTCACTTACTACGCTATGCAGTATAACATAATCGGAAAAAATCCTTATCTGTGTTTCCAATTCTTTAGTCATATCATTTATGTACTCAAAAAATTAAAAGTCCAAATATACTGCTTTCTGTGACAAACCTCAGAATTATTAGAGGATCAGATAATACTTCCCCTACTCTAAATCTCTGAGTTCTCTTTTCTAGAAATATATCCACATATTAAATCATACTTTTGTCTTTCCCAGCAGCTCTCCATTACTTTAGCCGTATCCCTTGATCTACCCTTTCAAAACCCTTGGATAAGCCAATAACGATACAGTCCATTTGACCTCCTGAACTTAAAAAATCTGCTATAACTCTCTAGAAGTAGTGTCGAATACTCCAATCACAACCATAACTCTGCTCTCTCATACGTCCAAATTAGTATCAATAATTAAAAAGAAAACAAGATAAATAGAAAATTGAACTTAAAATGTTATCAGGACTAGTTCGGATTTATGACAGGGATGGGAACAAGAGGAGCAATCATTGGTTCTCCGAACGATTTTATAAATGACGTTGAAGATGAGTGGAAACACCTATGTAGCATTTGAAGATGTTGAAAAGGGTTTCAGTAACATGAGT